>NW_009931519.1:63090-103431 GCF_000696875.1 Nestor notabilis | reverse complement strand
TGGCAGGAGGGTTGGAACTAGATGATCTTAAGGTCCTTTCCAACCCTAACTATTCTATGATTCTATGAAAAGTTCAAAGCTGCACCAGGGGAGGTTTAGACTGGACATTAGGTAGCAGTTCTTTTCTGAAAGGGTGGTCAAGCACTGGACTATCATCCTTTATTGTCCTCTGGGCTTGAAGCCTAGCACCTTCAATGGGATGCACAAGTAGAATTATGTGTGTATGGATTTGGACCAGGTGTAAATGTAGGGGAAGAAATCCCCAACACTCAACCACTGTATTGCTGTATCTTCTCATCCAGCCCAGATTGGTCCTCAAGTAGTGGGTAGAAAAATTGCTGCTGCTGCCACCTGGAATCTCTGTCACTCTGTGGTTATTTTTTTCTGCCTCTTGTTTGGAAGGGTCACAGCTGTATGTAAAGTATAGCCAGCTGTGTATGTGTGCTGTCCATGCAGATAATTGTGGTGTCCTTACCAGGGATTTAATAAATCCCATTTCAAGCAGAAAGATACCAGATGGTGAGGGGAATGAAGATAGGTTAATTTGGCAGTTTAGCTGCAGCTCTGTGCAGTTAAGTATACTTCTCATGTTCCCAGCAGAAAAGAGAATGGAACAAATTAGTATTTTAAATAGGCATATGCACTGTCTGTAGTGTGCTGTTACCACATACTGATTTGAACTGTGATGTACTGGTTTACTGTCTTTTTGCAAAGAGTTAAACAATAAGGAAGAAATCTTAGACTCTTTAGATCTGAAGGAAGGATCTAAAGAATCCAGCTTCTCTGGAATACAATCCAAACCTGCTATAATGCTATATAAAAACTCTGCACGAGGAAAATAAGTGAGGCAGGTGTCCCAAACAGCATCAAAGCCTTTCTCTTCATTTTAGTGTTCCCTCTTCAGTCAATTCAATGCAATTAAGAGAAGTAAAATACTGCAGTCTGCTCTGATTGTAAGCTTTGAGCTCTCAGGGGAAGAATGCTTCTTGGAAATTCTTGAGAGAAAACAAAAAGCCTAAGTGCTTCTTAGAAACCGTTTTCATAATGGTCTTTGAAAGCAAATAGCAGCTTCTGTCACAATGCTAACTTCATGGTTTTTTTTATTCTCTCAGGGAGTCATAGAGTTCTCCCTTTGTCTTCTGTTTGCAAAGTTGGTGAGCTATACTTTCCTCTTCTGGCTTCCCCTCTATATCACTAATGTAGGTAAGTATCACAGTAAAGGGATAAAGACTTATGATTACAAATTGTCTGGAAATATGAGCTTGAAATAAACAAGATAGGAGATGAGCAGTCCTGAGGAGGTGGAGGATGAGGATTTGGGGGCACTGGTGGATGAAAAGCTGGATGTGAGCTGGCAGTGTGCACTTGTAGCCCAGAAAGCCAACTCTATGCTGGGCTGCATCAAAGGAAGCATGACCTGCAGGTTGAGGGAGGTGATTTTCCCCCTCTACTGTGCTCTGGTGGAGGAGGGCCACTCTATGACTTCTGTGAAGAAAGGCTGAGAGCTGGGGTTGTTCAGCCTAGAGACAAGAAGTCTTTGGGGAGACCTTAACATGGCCTTTCAGTACTTAAAGGGGGCTTATAAGAAAGATGGGGACAAACTTTTTACTAGGGCCTGTTGCAATGGGACAGGGGATAATGGTTTTAAACTACAAGAGGGTAGGTTTAGATTGGGTATAAGGAGGAAATTGTTTACAATGACGGTGGTGAAACACTGGCACAAATTGCCCAGAGAGGTGGTAGATGCCCCATCCCTAGTAACATTCCAGATCAATTTGGACAGGGCTCTGAGCGACATGATCCAGTTGAAGAAGTCCGTTTTCATTGTAGCCATGTTGTACTAGGTGGCCTTTGAAGGTCCTTTCCAACACAAATCGTTCTGTGATTGTATGTTAGTTGAAGTGGTAAAATATCTCTTGCTGTTAGTGTAGCTGCATTCAAAAACATGTATCCCTGAATACCCGCTTATGGGACATTCTTATACAATGTCACCTTATGGTAGCTTACTCCTGTTTATAAACAGTACTGCTGTAAAATGCCTTTACCCTAACATGACAAGACTGTGGTGAGGTTTCAATGTTTTATAGTCTGGAGATAAGACAAATGTTTTACTTCTCTCACTAGAGCATCTTGATGCCAAAAGAGCTGGGGACCTTTCTACACTGTTTGATGTGGGTGGAATCTTTGGTAAGTTTTAATATTATATTTCATCCTTAATCACACCAGTTTAGGAAAAGCTGTGGTACTACTAGTAGTAGTAATAACAAGGATGAGACTATTCCTTTGCAATCTGTGAGGTGACCACTGAATGATTAAATTTATGCCAGTGCAGACAGCATAGCTCACAATGAAGCAAGCATTACCATCTTGATGCCTGGCTGATTTATGACACACACACATACTCATCGCCTCTCCACCTCTTCTAGTTTCCTTATGGAAATAAGTCCTGTTTCAGTCTATTGGAAAATGGTGTTCATGATACTCAGAAGTTTCACGGGATCAGGACCTATGAGGCCCTTGTAGTTCAAGATGCAGGTGTCAAGGTGTGTTGCAGTAATTGTTCCAGTCTTGTGCTGAATGTGACTTCTGCCATTTCTTGTTGCTTATTTCATTCTAGACAGCTAGAAGCCAGAGTCAGTAGAACCTTAGAGATGTGGGTGACTTCTTTCAGCAGCATCTTGCTCTCTGTGAATACAAGCTTAACAATGCGATGAGCACTTTGGAGATGGACAGCTGGAAAGGGAGAGGCAGGGCCAGCAATATTGAGGAATCTGGAAAATCTAGAGAACTTCTTTTCCTTCTCCCTGTACCAGTGCCTCTTTATATCATTTTGGCAGCTCCTTCCCTCTGGCCTTCAGCCCCCTCCTGCCACATGCTCTGATTAGTACTTCTGTGTACAGTTGCTGGCAAACACAAGAAGTAGGGAAAATTTAAGAGCCTAGAGTGAGTACCTGGAGAGAAAATCAAGTATTTAATTTGTCCCAAGATCTGGAATAGCTCATTTCTCCTGGTTGCACTTCAACATGGACAGAGCACTTGAGAGTCAAGTTTACTGTTGCATGTGATGAGTTAAGAGACCAGTGAGTAGCTGGGCACAGCTGGATTCCAGAATGCCAGCAGTGGGGCCACGTAGCACCTGGCAAAAAGGTTTTTGCGTTCAAAAGCAGCAGAGCAATGACTTATAAATATAATTCTATGAACTTTCGTCTCTATTCTGCCCCCAACCCTGTCATCTTGGATATTTGGTTGGAATAGTGAGGAAGAACAACTGTCTGCTTCTGTTATCTTCCAAGTCAAAACCAGCTGGGTTAATAAGGATATTGCTAAGTGTGAATTACATTGTCAATCTAATGCTCTCTGCTGCTATGCATTAAAAGTCATATCATGTTATTTTAATCTCAGTTGAGTTTCATTAAGTGTAACTGATGTCTTTTGTGTAAAACATGCCCAGAGTGTTTTCCTCACACACTTGTGTCTTTTGCAGGTGGAATTTTGGCAGGCCTGATTTCAGACAGGCTGGAGAAGAGGGCATCAACCTGCGGAATGATGTTATTGCTTGCAGCACCCACAGTAAGAACTTGCTCCTCTCTTACAGCTGAGATTTTGACAGCATTCATTGGGAAGTTCTGCAGACAGCATCTTCTAATTTGAATATAGAGAGTTCAGCCCAGGTTTAAAGCTAGCATGTTTAAATTCAAGCAGGTGAACAATTATAGACATTGGGGCTACCTTTACTAAACAAGCAGAAAAGTCTAATGTTGTTGTTACAGGATTGTATTGAAAATTTTTCTCTTGTAAAATTTGATGTTCAGTTCTTAGCCAGCATCTTAGCTGCTTAAAGGCAAACTGTTGAAAAACTGGCATTTTTCTTTGATTCTTTTGTGGTCAGTATTCTGTGCTGTGTTGCAGCTGGTAGTTTGAGAGTTTAAACTTGCGTAATCTCATAAACCAGCCCTTTCTTCTGAAACGACATACTGGGGAATAGGAGCATACCTCTTGTCTCCCTCCTGTGTCCAATCAGACAGTTGTTCTGCTGTAGTCTGATAGAATTTGGTAAAACCTAGAAATAGCTTTCACATAATACCAACTAAGATATTTTGTAGTTAAGATGGGGAAATGGGGAAACATGGGAAAAATGGGGAATTTAGGATTAGTCTGTATGTTTGTGTTCAACATGCTTGTTTTTTCATCTCTGCAGTTGTACATGTTCTCTGCAGTCAGTAAAATGGGCCTTGAGGCTACTGTAGGTGAGTATATTAAAGTTATTTTCTGCCTGGTATTCTGTGAAATTTTCATTTATGAACCTTTGATGGTCTTGTTTTACTATTTATTTATTTTTATTTTATCTTTTCCCTTAGAGGAGGAAGTTTGGATTCAAATTCCCTAGACTTTGTCTTGTAGGCTTTTTACAGGGTGAGGAAGGGCAAGCTAGGAAATGAATAAAGGGTGGCACAAGAGCAGTGATTTAGTTAATATCATTAGCCTTCTTTCTGGACCTGCTTGTGTCAGCACAGGCTTTATTATATTCCCTATGCCAAATGTCAGAGGTGCTTAAAGACTACTTGTAGTACTTTTGACAACAATGTTAACTTTACTTATATAGGCTGAATTCATTTGTGGCTTTCTGTTTGTTACCTCAAAACAGAAGTTGATGTACAAGTGCTGATAGTCACCTACCAAAAAGCCTTGGGAAGTTTTAGGGCCCTCTGGTGCTTGGTGCTGTACAAGGAGAGAAGGAGTTTACGGGTGGTTCCTGTGAGGATCCCCTGCTCTTAGAGTTAGTTTGATCAGATTTTCCCCTTTCTCTGACCTACTGGGATCAATAAAGCACCTGGGAAGTGCCTTTTGACTCAACCCTATCTTGTTATATTTGAGAATTCACATCATGGAGTAAGCACTGAAGAGAGGTAGGAATGTATGTTGCTTTTTCTCCTTTCCCAATTCTGTTATGGGGTCAGGGGAGCCAAGGAAGGATTAAACTATTTGAGAACCATAGGCTATGATGTCTCGTGTGTTATGGTTAACAGTCTTTCAGGCAACTTATGTTTTCCATTTTTGTCAACTTGCAACAGTGATGCTGCTCATCAGTGGTGCCCTGGTGAATGGCCCTTATGCTCTGATCACCACTGCTGTTTCTGCTGATTTGGTGAGTTTGGCCTCCCCTCTGCTTCCAGTGTAGCAGCTCTGGCCTCCAGAGAGAGCCCTGTGACTTCTGCAGGCTCATGAGTGAACGGGCTGCATTGTCCCAAAGCAAAGGAGCTGGTTAGGCAGTGCTGAACTCGACCACTGAGATTGTTTTGGAGTTTGTGTATTAGTATGAATGAATGTCATGCTTGTGAGAGGCTTCTAAATTATTCTTGTTTACTAACAAGACAGACCAGATCTCGTAGCTGACAGCCCAAAGTCATTGTGAAGTTTACATGCAAAGCCAGGTCTGTACAAGTACCTTCTCCCCTTTTATACTTTACATCATTAAAAGAGGGGAGGAGCTCTATGCGCATGAGAGTTGGGGACTTAATTCCCATCAGTGCGAAAACCTGTATTTGGCACATACCATTACTTTTGTCCATGCTACCTTCTTCCCTCTCTTGTACAGTTACTCTAGATGGCAGTATTTTCAGCTGGATCCAGTCAGTAAGTCACAAATGCCATGTGAAAACATTGACCCTAGTACCTTTCATTAGGTACGCTTAGGAAGTTTGGTCTCAAATGTTTTGGCTCCTTAAGGCACCACGCAAAAGGGAAAAATCCTGTAACAATAAATGCTCTAAATATAGGAGAAGGAGCAGGACAGAAATCTCTGAACTTCCTCTGGAGCCCTATCTTTGGCATGGAGGGCTTGGCAAGACAAAGGCAGCCGCCATGCATTGCCCATTTTATCCTTAATCTTACTGAAGGGGCCACTAGCTCGAAAGCACAGCCCAACATGGGAAGATCCCTATGTGACCCTTGGGAAACGGGTTGAAATTGCCAACCAATTCCTCAGATGTCAACAATCAAACATCTGACACAAGCAAACGTAAACCAATAATTACCTGATTGGATTCTCCTCAGTGTACTGGAGATAAAGGACTCTTTCTTATTAGCAGTTCTCCAAATTACTCAGTTTCTCTGTCTTTCTACTAAGTTACTCCCTTTATCAGTTATTTTGCTCTGAAGATCTGGCTTCTAAAATTGGGACTGAAAGGCTTCTTTTGACTTGAGTTCTCTGAGTTAGCATTTCAGTATATACCCATGATTCTGGTATTCCTGCCACAGCAGTGGGGTTTTTCTTTGTTTGTTTGGGTTGGGGTTGTTGGTTTTGGGTTGTTTTTTTTTGTTTGTTTGTTTTCTTTTTCTTTTGTTCCTCGGGCTTAGTGGGGAAGAGATGGCCCTGGAAACAGCCTTGAAGCATAATGCAAAGCTGAAGTGCCGTCCTTGTTTGAATCCATGGTGTGCAGAACAGGAAGCCGCTTGGCTCCTGCAATTTAAGTAACAGATTTAATAATAGAGAACACTGTATATATTAGGTAGTTGGGGTAGAGGGCTTGTTTAAGTAGTAATAAAAGGGTCTTATCTAGGATGTTTAAGGCATCTTCACAATGTACATCTAATGTGGAGGGATGTGAGCTACATCATGTTATAAAGACTTTTTCAGAGTTCAGCTCAGGATGGCTCTAAGCAGTCTTTGTCTTTTTAGGGTACCCATAAAAGCCTGAAAGGTAATGCAAGAGCCTTGTCCACAGTGACAGCGATCATCGATGGAACAGGATCTGTAGGTAAGCCAGAGCTGTAAGGTAGCCTGCCTTAGTTGTGGTAGATTAAAACAAAGGATCTTTGAGAACATGGGCTCTCTCCAGGATGCAGTACAGCTTTGGAAATAGGGATAGAGCAAACTTAGCCTCATATCTTTCTAGTTGTGTCTGAGGGAGGGAGGGAGGAAGGGAAGAGGAGGGTGGGAAACTGATACTGGGCACAGACAGCAAAAGCAGATGCCATCAGGCTGTTTCTGAGATGAGGGATATTTTATTCTTGCCCCTCCACACTGGTATGTGGAAGGGAAAATTGAGTAGGATTCAGCTTAATACTGAAAGGGCATTTTGTTGAGCCAATGGTAGGCATTTCTCAAACTTCTAGTCTTCCAGCTTCCCCTGTGTTAGGGTTCCCATTGCCTTGCAGCTTTACCAGTAATATTTTGTGTTTTCTATGACCTTTTAATACATAAGGTAATTCTGAGCTAACTAGGTGGAGAAATTGATATTCTAACTCAAAATAACTCTCTTTCAGCATAGTAAATCTTACCTGGCATCATTCTGACAGTATCAATATTATATTTTAGGTGCAGCTTTGGGGCCTCTTTTAGCTGGTCTTATTTCCCCATCTGGTTGGAACAATGTGTTTTACATGCTCATGATGGCAGATGCATGTGCCTTGCTAGTAAGTCTAAAAATACTGTTTAGTTGCTGTGTAGTTCCTTTGTGCTAAACTATTTTAAAATGCAAATTTTCCTTTTGCAGTTTTAATACTGTCTTACAATAAACTTCCAATTGTGTAGGAAATTTTCGATTAAAGAGCAAACATGCTCATTTCGAAATTCTCATCTAATTTTAATCAAAAGTATAGATCAGTTCTGATGCATTTCAATTGCAGGCAACTACGTATCTGTTGATTGCTGGCTGAGCAGATTACAGCAGGCATAATTGTAGGTAAACCTTCATTCACAGACCTAGAAGATGCTTCAGATTCCACTCACAGAAGAATTACTTCCGTTTTCTTAAAAGCCAGTTTAGCGAAGTAGTAACAAATGTTTTGCTGTGTTGCTGTATCACCAAAATCACCATGATAATGAAGCTCTTGAAAGTTAATGCATCACATTCTCCACATGGGCTCTACAACTGCTCTATTGGGTTTGACGGAAAACTGGCATACTAACTTTTGACAGTCACCATGAGCAGATGTATAGGGAAAAGGAGTGCAGCACACACATGATGGCTTGGTACAGAGCACATCCATTTTCCCTTTTTCTCCTCTTGGAGATCCTGTATGATTGATAGGAAGACCTGGAAAGGTGGTTGGTTTTTTTCCCCCAGTTCTGACTTGCTCTGCTTTGTTTCTGAAGACCAAGGAAGATACAAGATGAGGCAAGGGGTGTCTTGCTATACCTTTGAAGCCAGTCTTGCTGCACCCACCTGTAGGTTAGTCTGTAGGTTACGTTTTTGTTTTTGCCACAGATTTCCCCGGCAGGTGTATGTACAAGCTTTGTTCTGCAGTAGAGCAGAATGCTGCTATGACTACCTCAGAGATACCCTGAAGTGTCACCTGCTTATCCTCTCCTTTTGAAGTCCTGGGTGGAAGTGTTGATGAAAGGGCAAGGTGACTGTGAAACACTTCAGAAGTACTCCTCCTCTGTGCTGGCTGTGACCAGACAAAGACCTGTGCCTGCACAGCATAGCACTGAGCTGTGTGCTCCTGCAGAAGAGCTAGTGCTGAGTGTCTCAGACCACACTTTCCTGACAAAAGAAAAGCAGAAAGTCTTGCATTGAGTTATGAGTGAGGCTTTTTTCCTAAATTCATGTTAAACCCAAAATTTTAAAGTACATTTTTCCACATTTAAGCTGTGAAATCTCTGGAAATTAAGTAAACAAATCAGGTAACTTCATAATAATAATAAAATTTAGAATAATTAGGTAACTTAATAATTAGGTAATTAAACAGTTGAAGTGTGTTGCCACTGGTAGTCAGCAGCTCTGTAAATCATTGCTTGTGTTGTTTTCAGTATTAGGTATTCCATGCTGCAGAGTCAGGTTTAGAAGACTCGTGTAGTTTTCCCAAGGAGATTTAAAGCTCTGCTTTTTTTCATGTATAGTTACTTATTAAAACCATGTTTCTTTACAGCATGAGTTAAAGTGCCCTTGTAAAACTCTGTTTTTGAGAAGGTTGACTCTGTGCTGTTCCAATAAATCCTGTTTGGTTTTTCCCACTCTTTGCAGTACAGCATGTCGATGGCTGTGTTCAAATGTTACTTCTTTTAAGGTATCTGGAGGGGCTTTAGCCTCTTACGTGGTATTCAGTTGTGTCACTCTTGGCCACTCCCTCTGAACTGTTCTATATGCAAGAGTGAAACTCTGAAGATAAGGAAACCTGTAACAGTAAGGAACCCTGGCAGTTCTACTTCTGGCTTTAATGTACATGGGAATCATCAAATTTTATTTCTAAAATCACCTTCCTGGGTGATTTATTCCAGGATATATCTTGGTATGGCTTTTAAAGTGCACTTGAAAGTCCTGATCCTGCAATTAAATGTGACTGACGTTATTCATCTTTACCAATTGTGTGATTAAAGCTTTTCACACATAAAGTTATTTTGCAAAATACCAGCTAAAATACTTTATGCCTTAAAGCACTTTATGCTCTCAAATTTTTATCTGCCGTGTTTTATTGAAGTCTTGGGTTCCCTCTGCTGGTTTCTTTACACATCTGCTGGTAAAGTAACTGGAAAAGTATTCTGTCTTTATGAAGAAATTGATGCCTTAGTTGCAAAAAGGAACTTTTGCACTTGTTTATTCCTTGTAAAAACTCCTCTCCCAAACACTGAGCATTTGTAAATCCTTTAATTATTTTTTTTTCTTAACTAAGTTCAACAATTCAGGGCAGTGTTTCAAATGAGGAGCTCTGTGAATAACAGTGAACATCTTGTCCTGAAACTTAGTTTATTTGTGTATCTGTATAGATACTAACACAGATACCGTGACTGTTTTTACAGTTCTTACTCCGTCTTATTCAGAAGGAGCTTCGGTGTAATGCAGATCATACCCTGTAAGTATTATGCATGGCTGTTGCTCTTTAGTAAGTTTAAAAACATGTTACTAAAACTTTGCCCCATAATATCTAGATTTACACTGAACTTGCTGAGGTTTCTGTATGTCCATTTCTGTATGTTTTAATTTTGCTTCAAAACACTTTTGAAGCAAACATCGTTTTGATGTTTTCAAATCATGAACATTTTATTTTATTACATCTTATTTTGAAAAGTAGCTGAAAACATATCTCTGTCATGGTCTTTTGGTTATTGTTTGGTTTTGCCCAAATATGTAATCTTCCTGAGTTTCATCATGGAGCATGCAGGTGGGGAATAAGGAGCTGCTTGATTGCTTGCTCTGTGTTTAAGAATAGTTTCAAATGTAACTTTCTCAAAGTTCTCCTTAAAGGAGGGGGTGACTGAATTTACAGTGTTTTGAATTGAGGAAAACCGAAATCCACTGAATCAGTGAGGTTACACTTGCATATACAAAATCTAAATTCAGTCCCTTGGTTGTAATTTTGGAGAAGTAAAATGGGCAGGGAATAGAAAAATGCATGGCAAAGGATGGATCCTGGGCTGGATACTGCATTTTTAAGTTAGTGACTGTTAATGCCCCACACTTCAGCTTTTCCTGCCTGGTTGCTGCCCTTTCTCAGGTTTAAAGAACACTGAGCTACAAGACCAGATTTGGAATAAGGACTGCGTCAGTGATCACAGCTCTTCCCTGAAAAACAAACTTCATGGAATTCATTATTCTGTATTGAAGAGATTCTGTTTGATGAAGAACTTTGCACGTTTACTGGAAGCAGTGTGAAAAATGCAGCTGGTAAATCCCTGAAGCTCTGATTTTTGCACATGAATAAGTACCTCAGGATGGCAACTATTCATGAGATGAAGAGACAGGAACTTTGGGAAGGTTTTAGCAGTGCGCCTCAACTGATCCAAAGACAAATACCAAGTGCCTTTTTATTTCTTTTCATAGGATGTTTTTAATTAAAATGCCAAACTGTGTATTTTCCAAAAACAAGTCAAAATGAGAGCAGAAGGAAGTTGAAATCATCACAGTCTAGCAGTGTAAGGTTCCAGTGTCAGTGAGCAAAGTATGTATCCCTTATGTCATCTTGTGCATATCAAGGGCATCACTTTATAGAGGACAATACCAGCCGGTTGTTAAGATGCACTGCTATTAGTATTTTGATGCTGCTCAGACAATAACCTCACCATATGATTAGTTTTTAACTACAGTCCTATTTCTAATCCCAAGGACACCATCGAGCCTTTTGGTAGGCAAAGAACTGGAATTTACTCTTGCAGTGTACTGCAGTTAGCAGTTTTCACAGACTCTCTGGATGAGTGTTCATCCTTAATGAGGATTGTGCGGAAGAGTCCTAAGCAAGATAAAGCAGATTGTGAGTCAGAATGTCCGGTGGGGGGCTCTCATGATTTTCGGGGCATTATAAACTGGTTGTGCAAGTGTCACATAATTGTTGCGCTGCTCCACTAGGCTGGGTTGAAATGAGAGGATGTGCCCTTAGGGTAGCAGAGAACTGTGACTTGTCATACTTGAGCTTTGCAGGATTGAAGAAATGAGCTGCTTTAGTGCCTGCTGCCACCGTGATTGCTGTCAGGTACTCCCTGATTTCGGTGTTGGTGTGTGCATGTGAATGTCATTGTCAGATCAGGGCCTTAATAACCAGAAATCTCTTTCAAGTGGCTAATTTCAAGTGGCTCAGAATTTCTGATTTAGAGCCAAAATATCAGAAAAGAAAAATTGCCTAGGTGGTAGGTTGTAAGAGAACATTTCAGCAACTAGTATTATGCAGCGAATAGATGGTTTAATGTCTTCAAAACATATCATTTCTTTGTACAGCTGTCTCCTTTGCAAAACAGATGTTTCTGTGATTTATTTTTTAAGATGTACAAAGTAAAAAGGAGGGTTTTTTATATGAGGTGTTTATACTTGAAGTCTAGATCATTTAAATAGTAATCATGAAGTCTAGATAATTTAAACTGTGTATTATTCTTAACTGTATTTATTAAAACCCTAGGCACATGTCTTGTTCCGAACTATGCTCTTAAATATTGTGAAACAATGTAGTAGTCTTTACACTTGATTAATAAAACAGCACGCTCTAAAATAGTCCCATAAAATATGGTAAAGAAATGTCTCATCAGCTACTGGTGTTGTTCCATATGCTGGCACAACATTTAATTTCCAGGGCTGATTAGTAATTGTTCAGTCTTTGATGAGTTATTTCACTGGTTTCATTCAGCTCGTGCTTTATGCTTGACTTGAACAGTGTAAGAATATGTTCATTTTTAACTGTTTTGTTGAAAACCAGGGAAAACCTCAGTCCCACAAAGATTTAAGGAAGGTACGAGGTCCTTGCGAATGAATGCTGTATACAGGCTCCGACTCTGCAGTTACCTGGATGAATGGTTAACTTTAGATTTTCATTAAACCTGTTGAGACCAGTGGGGATGCTCAACATGTGAATTCATAAATCTGTGCTACATTTGGGCTTTAGGCTGTAGTTGAAAATGACAGAATTATGCAGTAATGTTGTTTGGAAGGACTTCCCATACCAGTGGCATGGCACGCTGCCCCTCACTTGGCCAGGCTGACCATGGGGACTTGCAGCCAGACCAGGGGACTGATGTTGGCCTCACATGGGGGGAAGAATAACACTGCCACCCCAAAACAGTTGTATTGGCACAACTTCAGTGGCTACCTGAGGAGGGAGGAATAGAGGACTTCAGCTGAAGATGCCAATCCCTTTCCCCCAAAAAAGGTACGTAGACCTTTATACTAGTTTACCAAAACAATTTAAACTCTGCAGCCCTCAGATGCTGAGAGGCCAGTCCCTATGGGCTGAAGTCTTTGGTTAAAATGCTTTCAGTTGTATATAACAGTTACAGGTTGTAAAGATATTTAACCGTGTCTTGGGTTTTACTTGTCAGGGCTGCTGCTGTTATTTATTTATTTATTTGAATAGCTTTTGCACTGCAGTGACTTGGGTATGGGATGATGACATTGTTGGAGGTACTGGGCTGAGTCCTTTGTAGGCAGGAGTTAGGGCTCTTAGTGAGCCGATGTCTCCTTCCGTCCTAATGTGCAGCGTTTCAGTTCCTCCCAGCTATGAACTTGTTGGACAAAAAATAAAGATTTGCTTTTCTTTCTTAACCCTAAAAGTCCCCTAGAAGTTGTGAATAAACTGTGTGCTTTGTTAGTATCAGGTGTCAATATCTATCAATCTGGTAGCGAGCAAGACTTGACAAAATTTTGTATGTAGAAACGTGAGTGACCAGTATGTAGAGTGAAATTTAAGTATGGCTGTAGGGTTTGGTGGTCATTTGTTTTGGTTTTTTTTAATGCTGGTTATTGTGAATTTTATCCATTTATAGTCCTGTGTTGAATAAAACCAGATTCTACTTTAAAATGGGAAATGTTGATTACTTCATCTTTTACATCTCCATGAAGAAATGCTTCCTTTACTGGTCGGAAGGATGGATATCCCCGCTGGGACAGCACTCCCATCTCTCATGAGGGTAATGAAAATGGTTCAGTAGGAGAACAAATTAGAATGTTTTGTTTTGAAAACAATGCCCTTGTCAACTTTGAATATGCAATCTTGTTTTCATTTTGTGGGATTGTGGGTTGTACAACATCAGTATTTCCAAACAGCTGCATCAGATGGGTATAGTCTGCTTACTTATTTTGGTCTTGTAGGGAAGTAGGACACTCACCTGAGTCAGGGACTAAGTCCAGCTCCTACAGCATAGTTTAAAGGTGTGGTTTTGTTGTTGTTGTCTGCTTCGCTTGCTCTTCAATTTATATGGAGTTGAAATTGAAAAGCTTCACTGCTTCTCTCTAGCTCTCATCATCTTGAACATTTATGGTTTTGATTCTGTTATGATGTTTGATGGGGTTTGTGTGCCTCTAGCACTGCCTCTAGCAGAGATACAATGTCCAAACAACAGATGAGCCAGAGAAGAACTGCTTGGAAAGGAAAACAATTTCTCGTTACAGAAAGATGTCTGAGGGTTTTGGGCAGGATTTCTGATGAAAATGTGCCCAAAGTGCCTCCCAGGAACAGATGAATAATAGCCAGGGCATTTTCTAAAAGAAGGAGTACTTGGATCTAAGTTTCTGTTCTGCCTGATTCGGAGCAGAAGCCTCCAGCAGGGTACTAAGTATGCTGGCTGTTGCTGGACACACTGCAGTGGAGGTTTGTTGTATGTAGGAGTCATAGAATCATAGAATGGTTGGGGTTGGAAAGGACCTTAAGATCATCTAGGAAGGGTTTATAGAGTGGGAAAAAGATGAATAGGTAACAGGGAAAGTTTGAGACTTCTTTTGCCTGTAAGTGAAACTGCTAACCTACTCCATGCACTATGATAGACCTACTCCTGTATGTTTTTCCAGTTAGAAAATTCCAGATGGGATTCTGTCATCCACTTTGGGAAGTTATTACACGTGTTTCTGGCATAATACCCTTAGAATGACAATGAGAATCCTCCAACCTTTGTTTGTGCCAGTGTCACACTGCCTCAGAGTCTGGCTGATCTCATCATGTTTATGCTTGGGTATCTGCTCAGTTGCTGCTGGTTCGTCTGGTGACTGATGTTTGAGGACGTTTGTATGAGAAGTGCTGCTCAAAATTGGGCAGGTGCAAGATGGTATAAATTAAATCAAAGGATGTTTAGAGCTGTTGGAAGCTACTGGTCCTCATATGGAATTAATTTGAGGAAGATTGTTTACAATGCCATCAAATGGTGAGGCCCAGAATTGGTAATGGTGGTGGTCTTGGTTTGGATGAAATTTTATGGCCTTCCTATTATATAGGAGGTTATATTAGATTATTTCCTTATTTGCCCCAACCTCAGAGTTTATCTGAATCAGTGTTCTGATTGCTGACCTACATCACTTTCACCGTGCAGCAAGTCTGTTTTAGTTCTGTTTTGCTCTCTGCTAAATCAGCCATGTGATGGTACGGACTCTTCCTCCTGCCCTCCTCTTGCAGCCTGCTGTGCCTGTGGAGGGACTGCAGACAGTTCCCCAGGAGGCTTGCATCTGTGCGCTCTGGGGCTTTGGTAACCTTGAACTACATTTTCTGCCATTCTGAGTTAAAAATCTGACTGTCATCCTCAGAGCTGGAGAGATGGAAAGAGAGGATTTAACTGCTAGTGTGCTGCAGCCTCATGTCCACTGACCTTAACACCATGTTATATATCTCAGTGCCTCAAGAGTTTAATAAACTTTAATTGCTATAAAATGTTGGTTGTTCCCTTCTTTGTCTCCCTTCTTTTGGTTAGTTTCCAGTTTGGAATAGGGGGAGAATTAGTTAACATCATCAGCTGGTACTTGGAGTTTATTTTTACTTTTTCCTCTGGATTTCTCGTTTGAAGTATAGCAGTTACCCTTCTCCTGCAGTGAAATTTCTGCATCAGCTCTGTAAACTTTGAATACAAGAGCGAAACTTTCTTTGGGCTTATTTGACCTGCTCATCTCCTGCATCAGGAAACTATCTGTCAAAAAAGTGCTGACACTCTTCTGATGCTGTACTTACCTAGAGGATTTTAAGGATGTTTTCTTCACCCTGTGACAATACTGGGGGTAGGGGTTTTCCTCCCTCCTCCTCTTAAAAAACCAGCTGACAAGTACTGAGCCACATTTCCACAACAGTCCCTTTAATCCGGTTGGTTGTTTCAGGCAGAGGAGGACACTAAGCTGATTCATGTGTACGGCCATGTAAGTATCAACATTGGAACGTTGTTATAAGGCTGATGAGACAGGTAATGTGTCTCGCTTAGATGGAATTGCAGAATCATTTCCTTCCTGGTGATTGATTACAAGCTTCGCTCCTGGCTTTTCCAGCCATTCAGAAATGGAAGATGAGCTCTTTTCATGAATGTTTTATGCCACAGCTTCACATCTTAAGGGACTGTCTTTCTGGCTGCAAGTTGATAAAAGTATTCTGTACCATATAGTAAAGGTATGCATACACACCCATAGAATATCCTTGCTCGTGGCTGTTAAATAACTATACAGATATGAATAAATACAAATTGGTCTGTCTTGTTTTGTTGTATCTTCCTGCAGTCTGAGAGGTATGTCTGCATGTCACTGAGGTTTAAAAAAAATAAAACGGCAAAGGGAAGTAAAATACCCATTAACTGAAGTCAGCAGAAGGCCGTGTTTATCTAAACAATAACAAGGGCCCTTGTGTGTGTGTGAAAAATTGGTTATAGATTAAAAAAGAGGAATTCAAAGACAGAGATGGTTCAATTTTGGAAATGAAAGTGGAAGACATGAAGTGAAGACGCATAATTAAAATGCGGGGTGTGACTGGGTAGCTACAGAAATGTGAATGTGGGATGGGATAATGGTAAAAATGGAAAGAAGGCAAAGCACAAAAGACTGAGTTGACTGGAAAACTACAGAGAGAGGGGAAAACCTGGTGCTGTGATCAAAAAGAAAAGGGAGAGGAAGAGCCATCTTGCCCTGAAGCTGCTGTGTACTGTTTCCAGGTGGGAACAAGAGGCTGCTCTCACTGTCTCTGTCTGCCTCTGGTAGGCACTGGGCTTGGCCTTGGGAGAGCCTGTGAGCTCTAACGGATATATCCCATGGGGAGAGGGCTGCTGTGGCTGGATGTGGAGATGGTCAGCTGTGGGGTCACTTCCCACATATTATTTAGGTGTACATAACCTGTCAGAAACCAGATGCTTTGCCCTGATCAACCTTGCAGTTTTTCAGCTGCCAGCGGGTTCATTTGAGGTTCATTTCTGTGCTCATAGCTGTAGTTTTTAAGAAACGCCTTTGAGGGTTGGGGTGACATCTTGTCTCAGCGCTGCAGCAACCCAGGGCTTCTGCAGGTCCCAGTGGAGCTCTTGTGGGACTTGCATCCAGTACCGTTCAGTTGGCTGTTCGCTTTTGGGCATCAGCGTGTTCCTTTGCTCATGTATGTGGTGGCAGGTTGGGTACAGGGTTGGATGAGTAGCTAGTATAAACCTGAATGGGGCTGAAATTTTGCATGCCCTTCCCAGGCAAGTTGCCTGTGTGAAGTCCACTTCGAATTACTTCCATCATCTTCAGGTTATTGCAGTTACTTGAATCTGGGCTAGGTGCTGGAGGCAGTGCTTCAAAAATAAATGTCTAAGAACCTGAATTAATTTGGTATTTGCAATTATTTAGCATCATACTAATCGATTCTCCTGCTCTATTCACACTTACAGTCTGTTTTAAAAAATACAACCAAAAAATGTAAATGTGTTTCTCATTTTTCATCACCCCAGAGGTTACTTTCTTGCAAAAAACCTGGCCCTGAGCGGTAAGTTTTCTCCCACTATCTCAGGATGAGGATTTTGAGTTTGTTACAAAATTGACTTTTTGTGGCCTGCCATCTGTGACAGAGTCCATTTTTTCTGTTTGTTTCACATGAAGATTCACAGAAGGCGAGATGGTATTAGATAGATGAATTGTAGCAGAGCAGGGTGGGATTAAGTTGATTAACCTTTCCCAACTCTGAGTGCTTTTGCGATTATACTCACATGCTGCAGGGAAGGCATAATCCCTTCCAGTCTTTACACCTAGGAACTGATTCTTCTTTTGCTTGTGTAGCTCAGGAGCAAGTGTTTGGAGAATCCAACAATTGTATTGCAGTCCTTGCTGTCTTGGGCACTGAAATTCTTTTTAGTTTATCTGGTACCTCAATTTTTCTTGGGTTATTCAGAAACCAGCAGCAGCTTCTCGCATTGAGGCCAGAACTTGAAACAGCAGCCTGAGTTCGTATGTTAAATCAAGAGGGATACAGAAGTGTCTATATATATATATATACACACACACACACACACACACACACACACAAGTTGCAGCACAAATTGGGAGGAAGCTGAAAGGGTTGGATTTCATTGCCCAGTTGGTGCAGGGAGTCAGTAACTTCTGAGATCTCACCTTCTCTGTTTTGTAATATGAAGGGTAGTTGGTGTAGGCACTTCAGGAAGGAGCGGGTTTCTTCTGAATCTTCTGCCAAACACAGTGATGTTATTTCTGCTGCAGAGGACAGAGTATTGTATTTGAGTCTAAGTAAGTCACCCAATTTTGCCACAGGCCACGTGAGACATCAAGTACAGCAGATTCCGAATCTATTCTTAAATTGCTCTGATCATCTGGTAGGAAACAGCAGAACGTTGTATCATTCTGCAGAATCTACAGGTTTGGTTTTATACCAATAATGTTATAACAGATTCCATTTAGCCTTCGCTGTTAGAAGTCTTTATTAAGCTTCCTCCCCCTTTTCCTCTGGCCGCAGGTTTCAAGTTACATAAAAAAAAGAAAGCATGTTAACTAAGAACAGAAGAAGTCACAGAAACGTATCAAAAGCAAATGCCTTTTCCCAAATAAAAGGAGCTGGTGTGCAGAGTCATCCATGGTGGGGTGACCATCACGCCACCAAAGCATGCTTGTATTGCGCTCAGCCCCAGCTCTTTCCTCTGAAGCTATAAAGCCAGCCATCATAGGGGATTTGGAAGCAAGAAAGTTTTCTGGCTTGCTTGGCACTGAGGCGAATCCACCGCCTCAGCTGGTCTGCAAGTCTGCTTGCAAAGCAGTGTGGTTGCTGAATGGAGAAATAGAGAGAAACCCCTCTGGTTTCCTCGCTCTGATATTTAGGATGTCAGTTCTCAAAATAGGTGTCACCAGCCCAGAAAGAACTGGGCTGACGGACAGATCCATGGTGCAGGCAGAGAAGCCTGAGAATGTGAGTTTCAGGGCTGATATCTGTATTAGACCGACATCAGACAGGCTAACTTCATATGTGCTCCTCTGTCAGGCAGATAGTGTGACTGTAAACTTACCCCAGATTTCAGCTAGTAATTTTTGGGGGAGGATGAAATCCCTCTCCAGCCAAACACCTAGAAATGATGAATGGATGAAGTCCCCTGGACATCTGAAGCAGAACTAACACATCTAGTGCTCAGAACAATTTTCACTGTCATTTGAAGTGAGATCTCTTGGTAGAAAGGTTACGGATGATGTAGGTCATACAGTAACAGGGAAAACAAAGCTCCTGTATTTGCTTGTAATAAAATAATGCATCTGTTGAAGCAGCATCTAAATGTCATTTCTGTGTGTCACCAGAAAGGAAATGTTATTCCTAAACACAGACTGGTTCCTATACACAGTTTTTTCAGCCTTCCCAGACTGAGCAATCAAAATGGATGATTAGCAGCTCTGATATGTTCACCTTGCCCATCCCTGTAAACATTAGGAAGTGCTTTCTCCATTGTTTTTACTGTCTCTTTTTTTCAATCATATTGAAATTGTCTGTGCAAATGGGTCCTGCTGAGAACAAACAAGAACCATAGCCACCAACCTGGTGATAAACTGTCTTGCTAGTCTTATTTTTTAGGCAAAAAAATTGATTTAGTAAGCACCTGAGTGCTGCCTGACTTTCCAGCAAGTTCAGTATTCTGTGTCATAAGTATTTTCAAGCAAGTTTGTCCAAGGAATTACTTTGTGAATTACAGTTTGAGTCACCCAAAATCAACTCCTGGATCATTTTGGGGCATGCAGATTTTACTGGGCTCTGCCCATACAGCTGCCTGGGCTGTCTGCAGCAGCTCCTTGAGGGGATGTGCTGGCTGGCAGTGGCTGGGCTGGGATGCCAAGGGCAGGATGCTTCCATAAAGTAATCCACAGTGATAGATTCCGTGTCTTGGGAGGACTTGGCTGAGCTTAAACCTCCTCACTTTAAAAATATGAAGCAGGGCCGGTTCCTGAAGCTGGAAGGTTCTCAAGCAATCGTGTCAAACGAAACACAGAACAGATGCACCCTGAGAGCAACAGTGGCAGAGCTGGGAGAAATTGGACTCCAAAGGTGTGACAAGAGTGTGTGGCTCCTCTCAGGTAGTGGTGGGATGTCTTAATCTTGTAGGACGTTTAGATACCCTCATGGAAGACTCCATGGAAATTCCTACAAATAATATTCAGCAATGCAGGAAAAGCCAGTAATGGCCAGTTCTGTATATTGCAATATGATGCTATAGCACAGTAGCAGTATTTAATTCATGGTAGTCACAACACGTCTCAGGGGTGAGTGGGTGTGTTTGGGGAGGGGGGGATGGTCATAATACATTCCATACCTTAAGGCTTTATAGAGACTCACACAGCCATGCATGCCCATGAACAAGCACACCTCTAAACAGCAGCTCTTCAGCAACAGGCGCAGTTCTTCAAATGAGTCTCAGTCATTCACTGCAGGAACATGGTGTGATTGGGCAGGAGGAGAAGAGAGGGATCTGTAGAAGACAAATAGACCAAAAGGACCATTTTATTAAGTGAAACAAAGTGATGTGTTGTCTTTGGCCTTCTCCCTAGCAAGCACAAGGGTCAAGCACTCATACGCTCCAAAGCAAGCATGGCTCAATGTCTCTGCAAAAATCCTGTTTTGTTGGTATGTGATCCTGGCTCTGCAGCTTTTCTGCTGCTTGTGGCCGTCACTGCCTGGGCAGAGGGAAGGCGCAGAGCTGGTTACACTGCTGACAGGGGAGATGGATGGCAAACGGCAAGGAGACTGCGCCTCTTGGATGAAATGGGGCAAGGGGAAGAGAGTGGAGCCCCTTCAACCATGGCAGGTGAAGAGACAGGGACATAGTGGTAGAGGAGTTAGTGATGGAAGAGCAACAGGAGAAACAAACAATGGGAAAAGAATAAAAGTGCAGGGAAAAGGTATGGGGCTGGAGGGAAGAGCTGGGCACAATGTTGTACCCTTTTAAGCAGAGGGCTGCTGGGTTTTTATATCTGTATGTTCTTGATCTTCTCAGCTTCTTGTCTGAAAAATTGTTTGCTGTTTACAGGAAGCTTATAGTGACTAGAAGACAACAGTATTTTCATCAAACACTTGGGCAGAAGGAGAGATCCAAGGACGGGAAAGCCTTCGCATCTAGCGTCCAGGTCATGTGGAAGAAGCTGAAGGTGGAGGAAAAGGATTTAAAAGAAAAAAAAAGAAAAAAAAAAAACAAAAAACCAACCAAACAAAAAAAAACCCACAAAAAAACCCCAGGTGAATCCAGTGAAATCTTTTCAAAGAAGGAAAAAGAGGAAAGAAAGGAGGAAGAGGAGGATGAGAGACTATGAAGCAGCCATGGCTTCAGCTGTGTTGGAGTGTAACAGGAGAGGATCCAGCCACTAACAAAGCCACTCTGGAAGAAGCTACTCACTAAAAGCGGTGGCTGTCATGCTGAGAGCCTTTGGGGATGGCTGTGAGGATTCTCCCTGGTTGATGTTCCCTGAGCTGCTCTCCTCAATTTTGAGGCTAAATATATGGCGTAGATCTGGCCTCAATGTGGTGACATCAGGTCCTTCCCTGCACAGGAGATAGGAAGGGAAGCAATGGCTTGAGCTTATTTTATTTAACTCTTGCCACATCTTGGACTTTAATGTTCCCATCTCAAAACCAATGTTACTGGTCTCAGGGTTTGCCTGAGGCTACCTTTTAGTAAAAAAGGGGAGGTGTGGGCTGAGACCCAGCACCCTGGTGAACACTCGGGCTGTGCAGGGCAGAATCAAATAGGGGATGGAGGAAGGGTAGTGAAAAATATTTCCCAAAAAGAAGAAAAAAAAATCAGTTTTGTGTGAGCCACTCACTCCCCCCATAAGCCACTTCCATTTAATTTTCTGTAACTAGTGCTGCCTTTTCTCCTGATCATACCATTAATTTATGTTTACTGTCTCCTTGGGAAATGGAATCATCTTACTGCATGAAAATCTCAGTTCAATTTTGTTCCTTAGTGGAAGTTTCTGGCTTTCAAAGTTGTAGAGAAAAGCTCACATACGTGACCTGGATGAAGAGTCAGGTTCAGAAAACAGGAGACAAGTAAAAAGAGCTACAAATGTCTTAATTTGAAAGCAGATGCTGATGATTTCTCATCCTGTCTTTGGAGTTTTTTTGGTCATAACCTATGATTTTTAGAAACAGTGATAATTCTAATAGTGTCTGTGATGCGTGATTGTGTAGGTAATGCTCCTGCGGAAAAGCATCACTCAATGTAGTTTTGGAAACTGCAAGAACAGTTAAAAATTTCCCCATTTCATGAAGCCTTCAGTATTCTGGTGGCACCTTTACCCTAAAAGTCAGGACCCTTTAATCACTTTTATTGAGAAAATGTGCTTCTGCCTCTTAATGGAAACAACACTGAATGATCTGTGCAAACAGAATAAATATGAGAAAATACATACATTATAGGAAAATGTTATATATTTGAGATATCTAGATACGTACGAAGATCAGCATTTCAAAAGTTATGTTAGGACAGTTTGGACAGAGTCTTGAGCAATCTGGTCTAGTGGAAGGGGTCTCTGCCAGGGCAGGGGGGTTGGACTCAGATCATCTTCAAGGTCCCTTCCAACACAAACCATTCTGTGATTCTATGTTAAAATAGGTCTAAGTCTTAATGTACTGCAAAGAACTGTGCAAAGTCCCTTTCTGATGACCCCCCAGGAATTCACAGGTCTAGCTCCCATTTTTGTGGCATGCAGGTGTGATGCAGCTGAAGCACAATCACCCACCCAGGGTCTGAGCTTTGCCAGGGCACCTTGCTTGCTGAAAAGCAACCCCAAGTAGTGAACCATTTCACAGCCATTCCAGCTGATGTGACAGTGGCTGGGTGTCCTAACGAGCGGGTGATCGTCATAGTGCAGACGAGGAGGCACCCAAGGATGAGTCACCGATGTAGCAATGATTGATTACCTCTGCTCTGCCGCTGCCAGGTCTTGAGCCCAGACTCAAAAGCGCACAGACAGCCTGGTCCCCCAGGCCCCACATCTTGTGAACGTGTGAAATACATTACACCACGCTGGCACTGGTACTAACAACCCTTCGTTAATCTGGGTTGCCAAGACTTTAGGGTGTCTGAAGTCTGCTTGTCAGAAAGATTTCCATCGTATCTGGTTTACAGTGAGTCACCGAAAAGCTCTGAGCTGCTCAGATGGCAGTTTCCCAAAACAGGCATCTGAAGTAACTTCACTTTTCTGCACCACATAAAATACCAGGCAGTTTTCTTCAAGTTGAGCCATATATTGCTTCCCTCCCCTTTGGGAGCATAGGCTATAGCCCCCGCTCAGGCTTTCCTGCCAAGAACATGAGCCAGCCTTGTCCAGCAAAGGGAATTGACTTTTCCGCTTCTTGGCTATCGTGCCTCTGAATGATCTAGTGGATGACTCCAGACACAGTTAATTTAATTTATTTTTTTCTCATCAGCTCTTGAAAGTTCCAGTTGGGTCTGCTAATTTCTTCCATAACCTTATGAAAACAGCTTTCATAGCTGGGCTTTCCCAGAAGCTCTATACCAGGGATGCAGCATGCTGACTGCCTGTGTCATTAGCAGCTAGTTAGGGTCCGTGTGCGCAGGTATGGATTGCATGCCTGGTATCATACACAGCAATGCCTAGAGCAGGGTTGCAAGGCAAGTCGGGTACTCTTGCCTCTATGTTTATACTTTAAATGAAGGCTTGGGAACAGACAGCTGGATTGCAGAGATGGGAGGAGAGTGAGAAGTTAAGGGAAGAGGTGGAAAATGGAAAGCAGAGAGGGAAGGGAATCAAGCAGAGAGGTTGCAACAGAAGAGAGTGCAGCCAAGGCTCCCTGTAGGCAGCTGGCAGCACACTGTGGCTTGGGGCATGGCAATGCCCGAGGTCCTGCTCATTCCTGGCAGGGAGAAGGGGTGCCCTGGGCAGGTGGTGCAAAGGGCTCTTAGCAAAATCAGGACATAGGGTTCTCTGTGCCAGTGCATTGCAGGGCCTGTGCCAAAACCCTGATGCTAGCGCTGCAATGAAAAGAAACGCTTGTGGAGGCTGAGCTTCCTCCACACCCAGCAGGGAAAGGCACTGGGTTTGCACCACTGGGAGACCTTCAGGAAATCAGACTGGGGACCTGCCAGGTATTGCAAGTAGTTTAGAAAACGGATTACTAAAAAAATTGCTAACATAGAACTGGAGAAAAAAGGGTCTTTTTTCTCAATAAACAAAAGAGGAAAGTCAAAAAATAGCAGATGCTGTCATGGACATGTGCAAGTAGAAGAATGGCCTGTGGCTTGAGACTACTCTTCTGCTCCAAGTGAGCATGGCAAACATAGACAGGCATTTGTGAGGTAACAGGGCTTGCTATTTTTACTTTCCCAAGATTTGAGCCTGTTAACTGGTGAGTGCTGAGACACAAGCAAGAACTACTTGGTACCAGGATTTGAACAACAATTGTAAACAGAATAAAACCAGCATTATCACCGAGGTGGCCAGCATTGTTGTGTTAAAGAGCAAGGCTTGCTCCCAAATGAGTAATGTTACATCTCCAGCCCACAGGGCTCTACATCTGCACCCTGGTGCCCTGCACCAGCCACGTCAGAAGAAGCTGCAGCTCCCTTCCAGCCCACGTTCCTGGGGGTTTGCCATGGAAACCAGAATGTGGGCAATTACGGCTGCACTACATGGATTGTTGATTGGGTGAGCAACAGACCCAGAAAGGGGGCTGGAACCAAGATCAAGGCGGGGAGCTGTGCTGCTGCATGGTGAAGGGCCAAACACAGGGTTTCAGGGTGCGTATAGACAAATCATATAAAGGTCCCAGTATTAATAATCAGTCATTCTGTAATTAGCATTAAATATGACCATTTCCAGGACTGGTCCTGTGGAAACCTGATAGTATGTAAAAGAAACATGCAAAGGAGTGAGCTAAAATTCCCATATACAGCAAGCTGTATGCTTTCCATAGGCTTATGGAAAGGAGCAAGAGCTGGACTGAAAAGGTCAGTCCTGCTGTGCTAAGGGTACTATGGAGGAGCTTACACAGGCATAGCCATTGGTTTAGCTGTTAACAGCATAACCACCATGAAAAATTAATTCCTCATAAACTTGACCCTGATTTATGGGTTTGTGGGGTAGAAAAATCTAGAAGCAAGAGTGGTGAAACACCAAAGATGGTGAAAGGAAGGAAAGAAGACTAAGCAAAGTAAGGAGGGGAAGAATGAAGGGGAAACCTTCCTGCTCCAGGGGCAATCCGGTGTTTCAGTAGGTTTGAGGGAAACAGCGTGGAGAGCTAAAGCAGTAAGATAAGGCCCTGTGGGAACATGGAGACAGACAGGCACATGCAAGAGACCTACAGCTAAAGTAGAGGACATGCAAGAGAAGGGATTAGTGGGCAGAGATAGGAAGCAGCTGAGTCTTAGGTATGCAATAGGTAAGGAAAAAAGTTGATTTTTAAAGATTATTATTCTTTGTTTTTTCTTCTCAGCAAACTGTTCAAAATACATCACTATCCTTAAAATACTTGGCTGCCCATCACCTTCTCAGGTCAGGCTGCGCCTTCCCAGTCCCAGTGGCACAGGAGCATTTCCGTATACAGCCTTAGGCTCAAATTAGCAGGGGGGGATCTTAACCTATGTAAAGACAGCTTGGGTGTTTGTGCCTCCACAGCAGTGAATCCAGGTGCAAACCATGTGTGATCTGAATATCCTCCACTTACACCTTGGAAGTCCACTTACAGCTCTGAACCACATATGTGGAGCAGACGCCAGGACGGGGAGACAGAGGCACCTTTTTTACTCCTTGGGAGCACCCGCTGGCATAAGTGACATCTGGCTGGGGCACCACCAGGTCATTGGGCCAAAGGCTCAAGTCACACAGCTCTCCAAAAGGCACATCTACCCTTAAGGGTTATGTGTACAAAGTGGTGTATATTGGCCTTGGTAAACAGCACAGCAGAGAAGGCAAAGCAGAGCTGTGCAACGCATGACGTGCCGCCTCCAGTCTGGGGGATTACAGCCTGGTGCTGTCCTTAGTGGAACAAGATGCACCTTAAAGGCAAATGATGGAGAAACATCATCTGCACTGCATTGCCAGGATTTAGCCCAGTTGATGGAATCATAGAGTCATATAGAATCATACAATCAACTAGTTTAGAAAAGACCTTTAAGATCATCAAGTCCAACCTTTACTCCAGGACTGCCAACTCCACCACTGAACCATGTCACTGAGGACCTCATCTACACATTTTTTGAACACTTCCAGGAATGGTGATTCTACCGCTTCCGTGGGCAGCCTGTTCCAATGCCTGACCACCCTCTCTGTGGAGACATTTTTCCTAATATCCAATCTAAACCTTCCCCGGTGCAGCTTTAGGGGGAGGTCCTATTACTTGTTACTTGGGAAAAGAGACCAGCCACCTCCTCTCTCCATCCTCCTTTTCAGGTAGTTATAGAAAGTGATGAGGTCCCCCCTGACCCTTCTCTTCTCCAGACTAAACAAGCACAACTGCTGAAGAGCTTGATAAGATAGGATTACTTGGAAGAATTCCAAGTAATTTTGTCCATATGTTGCACAGCATATAATGAAATATGGAGATTCAGCTTAAGTTCAAGCAGCTAAAGGAAGACAGTGATCTCACAGAGCTGCACATCCTCTTGATGCATGCCATCTTTCAGGCATTGGCCTGAGCTGTGCCTTAGATTGCATTTGGCTTTTGCCATAATTTCTGAGAGCTCATCTTTGTAGATTCACTTCTATAGGAAAAATTCAAACAAACCAAATATTAATGTAATTAAGGGGGTGGGGCATGGGATATGAGCTGGAGCTTAAGAAGCACAAGTCAAAAACATAGGGACAATAGATATGACAAGGATGATGGAGAGGCAGCAACAGAATCATCATCTGGATGACATTTTGGAGCCTGTCTTTGCTGGCTGGAGAAGCTGGTCAACCTTTAAAATAGAAATCAAAAGGTGGGTGCTCATTGGCGTAAGATTCTGATTGTTAGATATCTAAATGACGTGTGATCAAATCCTGCAATGCACCAGTGACCTTGTCCCACCCCTCTTGGACCAAATGCCCTATGTGCATCTCCCAGTGTGAGTGCTCTTGCTGCGTCTTTCTAAATGGATGCATTTTTGTTGTCATGGCCATCTTCCTCAGCTATTTGCTGTGCTTGTCAAGGTCAGTCAGCTCACTCAGGAGTGAACCATTGTACAACAGGGTTAAGGCAATGCTGAGCAGAGCAGGATATGAAATGATGGGTCACAGAAGTCCTGAGCAATGTACAGAAGCAGTGTGGGAGGGTGTTACAGTGGAAGAGGCTGTGCCCATCTTGGAATAGTCAAAGGAATAGCATATGGGATAGCCTAAGGGATTAGCCTCCAGGATAGCCTGTGGGATAGCCTACAGGATAGTCTAAGGGATATCTTAGGGGTTAGCCTCCAGGACAGTTTACAGGGTAGACTGTAGCACAGCCCATTGAATAGCCCTACAGTGGCAACAGCTCTCTCCTGGAAGACTTCAAGTGCCTGCTCCAAGCTGGCAGAGGAAGAACGTGAAACAAAGGCTTGCACCTCCCAGTAGTCACCTTGCAGCTGGCTCTGAGGGCATTAGGAGTACTGCTGGCTTCAGTCTGAAAGACCAGCCTGGCTTTGGCTCCTGGACTGGCTCCAGGACCCTCTCAGCCCTTCTGGCTCTTACGAATACCCTTCACACAGCAAACAAGCCTTGCCTGTGTGTTGCAGGGGACAGCTGAGGCTGCACATCATGCCTGCAGGGCCATGTTGGCCTCCTGTGTGGGTCAGTTGTGTCTCACTGAAGCTGCAGTGAAGGCTTGGGGTGAGCAGAGGAGGCAGCACCAACCCCGCTGCCACAAGCCCAACTGCCCCAGACCACAGCACAAAAAGGCTGGGGAATGCTCCAGCAGAAGCCTCAGAAAACCCTCACGGGACAAGCTGTTTCCAGCCGCGGTGCAGGCTTGCAGCCCTTCAGACAGCTTCTCCCCTGCGAGGGCGGAGGAGCTGCTGCCTCCAAAGCTCTCTCCCCTCCGTGACAGAGTGCTGCCTGCCACTGCCACTGCCTCAGCTCCCCACAGGCGCAGGCACTGCAGCACAGCACAGACACACAGCAGATGGCATTTGGCATCTGCTCACAGAATCGACCGTCGGCTGCTTTGCTGCCTCCTGGTTTTTGGCTGTGCTTTCCCATGGGAGATACCTTTGCCAGGATACTTCATGTTCCCTTAGATAACAAATTTCTTTGCTCTGGGGGTGGCATGAATGGTGTTGGGCGAGAGCATGGACTTTACACTTTCTTTGTGCTTCTGGAGCTTACAAGGTGGGGAAAAAATGCTGCTGCTTTTTCTTTCCATCCTTGTAATGATGACAGGAGGGATGTGGAAACAAAACTGCTGAGTTTGGGCTGAGATAGTCCATGCCCTGGCTGCAGTGGGTGTCTGAAAGGACACTTCCAGCTCAGGGCACAGCTGGAAGCCTGTCACACTGCTTGCAGGGTCTGGGCAGCTCACCAGAAAGGTCAGCACTAATCAATAATTGCAGTCCTATTTCAGCATAAAAATGAATGACATCTCTCACCACCCTGATGAAGGAGGTTTTCCCTCTCCCATCCCACCCCCCATCCTACCCAGGAGATAAGTGCCACTTGGTTTTGTGTGTAACAGGAGCTGATCAACCCCAGGGTCAGAGCTACCATGGGGATGCCCAGCAGCTCTCAGCCCTGAAGCCAAGAGGGGTTGTTGCTATGGGAATTAAGAGGGTACTTGCAGACAGCAGCTGGAGCCCGTGTCTTTCCCTGTCCAAGGCAGCTGGATTTGAAGGGAAGCAAAACTAAAAGGAGGTGTCAGAGAGAGACAGAGGCACAGCAAAATGCATGCATGTTAGAGGAGGGACCTTCCCAGAATGAGAGTACAGTGGGATACAGAAGAGCAGGGACACCAAACTGTCAGGCAGCGGTGGCTCGGCTTGGTAGGATAAACCTAATTTTCTTCTCTGTTTGACACTGGAAAAAAGTCCAGTGAAAACCCAACTGTAGCAAGATGGGATCTGCCTCCTCAACTTACCGGTCCAAGTGTATTTATTTGGATATTGATGGAAGAATTCAAAAGGTACTTTTGCTGTTTTTCACAAAGTAGCGTCTCCGGACGCAGCAGCGGCTGCGGGCTGTGTTTGCTGCTCGACCTATTTCTGTAATGTGAGTTAGACCCATGTTTGCCTTCAGCGCCGTCCATACGGCATTCAGAGGGCTTCAAATCTCTTTTTAAGGGGAAGCAGGGAGCGGGGGGGGAATCTTGAGTGGCTGCTGCTTTGTACACAGATGTTTGTTTAAAGGGGAAGGGGAGGCTGGCAGCAGGGGAGGGCTGGGCGCTGCCAGCTCTCGCTGGAGATCCGTGGGTTAGCAGCCGTGCAGGAGCGTTGCGATCCGTTTACAAAGTTTTTTGCCTGTGGAGAGGTTTTCGCCCCAGCAGTGGCAGCATGAAGCACGGTGTGTGCCGAGTTATGTGGAGATTGCCTGCAGGGGGGTTGAACAATGGGCATTTTGGCATTTTCCTACTGCCAAGCTGGACGGCAGGCAGGTGCCTGGTCGCTGTGCTAGGGGGTCCCCGGTGACTTTGCCAACTGGTTCGTAAATGACGATAAACCTCCATTAATTAAAACTTTCACTTCCATTAGCCTGCCTTGTTTGCTAAACCACGTTTCACAGCACAGGGAAAACAGCGGAGAGAAATGTATTCTGGCTAAGAGGGAGAGCTCGCACGCTGTCGAGCTGACAGCCCACTGCTTTTAAACAGAAACAATACCGCTGCATTTTTGCACGTCTCTTCTTTCTTCTTTTTGTCAGCAGTGCTTTGGCCACAAACCAAATGCCTTTTTTGTAATAGAAAGCCACTTGTGAGGCTCAAGAGCAAGTAAACTCTTTGACTTGCAGAATTCAAATCTCTCTCTCTCGTCTTCATGCTCTAAATTTTGTTTTCACCCAGCCTCGCCTTTTGTTTCTCCTTTAAAAAAGAAACAGCAAAGATAGCCTTTCCCTTCCCTTGCCTTTGCTATAACAGTGACGGCAGAAAATAGGTAAATGGAGAGCTAATACTCACAGTCCCGTCCCACCGCGTACACCTTGGTTGCCTATGGTGCCTTGGAGACCCACCGTCACTGCCAAAGTTGTGTCTTCAGGAACAAGACCTCAGAGAATCTGAATTTGCTCCAGTTCCCCAGAGCAGGCTGCTCCTCTTCATCCATCTTGGGGCTTAGACATGATGGTGATCCCTCTGCCACTGCGGGCTCCTCTGTACCAGCGGGCAGGAGTGTGCCGGCTCTGCTGAGCTGAAGGCACTGCTTCTCTGTTGCTGGGGCTTAATGAGTTGGTTGCCTGACAGCCCCCAGAAGAAAGGCTTGTACGGAGCTCCCTGGCATCTTTACAGTATGAAAATGCTTCAGCATTTTGAAAGGGTGGCGAGTGTTTCCATAGATGTTGGTAAAGCACATTGTCATCTGTCTGTCTGTGCTGGCTTAAAAAAAAAACAAAAAAGCATTTCTCAGAACCAGTCTCTGAAGAGTGCTTTTGACACTAGAAACACAGAAGAGGCACAATTGCATGAGCAAGCAAAGGCAAACTCAGGCAGTATTTTTTGCTCGGTTTTTGCTCGATGAATGTTATCTGTTTCTTTTGTCAGATGTGAAATTCCATCTGTGCAATGTTTGGAAGGACTCCTGCAGTAAAAATGCTGTGTAAATGGGGTTCACCCAGGGGTAAGCAGGGCATGTCTCAGATTCTCATGCCTCCTCAGTAACAACATCATTAGAAAGAAAAAAACAAAACCCCAACCCTAAATCTTCCAAGGAATGCAGTATTGGAGCCTTCTTAGAGGGAACTCATTAAATCAATGTTAAGCTACTCATCAACCCAGTAATGAGGTATGAGCTTCATTATAACAGCACTTGCTGGGTTTGAAAGGGCTCAGCTCCAGCTTGCAACTGGCTTGCTGGATATCTCAGAGTTGTGCAGTAGAACTGGGCATCTTGCCTGTGATGGCAATTATTCACAGGAAATTTTGTGTTTCCACAGCCTGCAATTTCTACTGGTGTAGCCACAGGGCATGCTACTGACTTCGGGAGAAGTTGTTTCGCCTTGGCACTGGGGTAAATGAAGGGACAAACCAGGCTCAGAAAGCCTCATGCTGCCTCTCCTGGGAACCTGAGCATTTCAGATGAGCACTTGAAAGTGCTTTGCAACAGGAGTGATGAGTTAAGCTAAGTAGGTTTGTGTGTTGGCAAGTCCAGAGGGGCACAGCGGGGAGGGAAAAAGCATGTGGCAATCATTGAGGAAGAGTTTGCTGGCTTGGAACCCCTTCTGAGGAATCATTGAAATAAAGGAGCCGCCATCAGCAGGGGTTGAACACAGGACCATGAAAAGGGCAGCATGTCCCAGAGGAAGGGCTGAGGTCCACACCTGCAAGGCCAGTGCCATGAACACCCAGGACTCCAGCAGCCTCCGGAGCGAGGATGGTCAGAAGCTGGGAGCAGAGTGGAGCCCAGCCCAGTGGTGCTGGGCATCACTCTACCATCACACCGGGAAAGCTTTGCCCTCACCTCCATAACTTCCCTGGTTCCCACCCTTGCCCCTCATCCCATCCTCCATTTGCCCACAAAGACTCCAAGTTATTTGTCACAGTTTGATAAACTGACTTTTCAGCAGCATGAGCAGACAGAAAATGGTCTTCACCAAAGCTTTCCTCCAGTGGGCAGAGTTGATTGAGCATCTCCTCATGCTCAAGGACAGGCAGCAAGGGCTCTGATTTGGGATAGACATGAGATGACCCAGCCCAATAGACACCAACCATAGTACCCCCACAGGCACCTGAGCTGAAGATCTCCCAAAGGGTGGCTTTTGTGTCCACCAAGGGAGAGATTTGGGCTGCTGGTAGTGTGTCCCGATCAAGGGGCAGGGAATGGGGAGCTCCTGTGGGGCAGCCACCTGCAGAGCTGGTGGAGGTAGAGGCAAATGCCAAGCAGGAGATGGAGGTGGCAGCTGTACTGAGGCTGCAGGAGAGGGAAGATCAAAGGTTTCGTGGTGCTACAGCTGTATGCCAAACTGGGGCTCTGTGCAAACCAGCTTCAAAGAGGTCACTTCTTCTCAGAGCTGACTGAGAAATGAAATTACAGCATAAAGTGCTTCCTATGCAGTGCCTATGTAAAGAGGATGCACACCTGGGGGAAGCACGTGGTCATGTTTCACATGGGACAGTGATCTTGCAATACCACTGTGGATAAGGATTTCTCCTTGTTCCTGGAATGCCACTAGATGGGGTCAAGCACCAAAGCCCCAACCTGCTAGCAGGATAGTGAGGTTTGCTCTGGCAAAGGTAAGCCGGATCTGGAGTCTTATTTTCCTCCACAATGTTAATAACCCTTTGTCTTTTTTTTTTTAAGAAAAATTCCTATTGAGTATGTTTCAAATTTAAAATCCACCAGCAAGAAGATGTTCCCCAGCTCATGCCCAATTTTTTAACTTGAGGAAACTACCGGAGAGCATTTTCTTTTGACCTTTGAGATTTAAATGGTAGCAGAGCTGAACCAGCCAGTGGCCTTTTTCCCAGGTGGGTGGCTTCATGGCCCTCATTTTCAAATGTCACAAGGTTGTGACTTCACTTACAGAGTTGTAAGGGGTTCCTCTGAGAAAAAAATGTTTAATTTGAGAGGATTTCTGTTTCCAGTGTCTTAATCAACATCATATTTGTAACAAGGATGGAAAGTCAGAGGGGTACAGAGCCTGAACTAACTGGAAAAAATAAAAGGACCACTGCCTTTGTCAAGGATTCTATGAAATCACCCAGGGTGGTATTTTCTTCCTCTTTGGAAAGCAAGTAAAGAATTTTGGAGTAATTTTGCTGGTTTACTGACTCATTCTGGATGCCAAACAGAGAGATGACTTTTTTTTTCTCAAAGATATGTATCGAGTTCAACCTTTCCGGGTGTCTCTTGTACTGACCTGTGGAGTAGGACACTGTCCCATCCACAGCCATTTTTCCTCTTGGCCTGAGGTCCACAATGAACGGAACAGCGCCAAGACTGAGTTTTGGTGCTGTGGTTATTGCATTGAAATGTCAGCACACAGGAATAGTTCCTGTCACGTGAGCTTTTCTTTTTAATTAGAACAGCAACTGTGGTATAAATGCTTAGTCTCTAGCAAACCCAACAGATTTTTCCGAAGCTCACCATGCTATTTTTAACATGGCAAACTGGATTCAGTGTAAAAACAAAACACAGCAAAAAAAATAATGGTACGGCGATCAGTTCAAGGCAAATAAATATTTTTGGATGGCGGTGACTCTGTCAGTGCAACAGGGCAAGCATGCTCTGTGGCGCCCACAGGACCCATCCCTTTTCTGTTTGGACTGGAGATTTAGTGTAACATGTTTTCAGCTGCTGACCATCAGAGGGGTGCACAGTCTGGACATGGACACCTCTGGGGGTTACTCTTCCTGGATGGTGTTTGCAGGTTCTTCCTATGCATGGACAAGCCAATGAGGCATAAGCACAATGAAGCATAAGTATGTTTTTGTGGGATTGAGGCCATTTTCTTAGTGCTAGCAGATGTCTGTGGGTGAGGGAGTGTGCAGTGTAGCACAGCCTAAGTTTGGCCAGTGATTTTGGCTAACCTTGGCTTTCCAATTTCAGCTGGCCCCAGTGAATTCAAGCGGCTGCTAGATGTTCTTATTGTAAAGCAGCATGAAATGAACAGCAGGTTCCTAAAACTCCATCACATTACAGCACATAAACACTTCAGACATTAAAAATGGCTTAAAAACATGCTTTTAAAAAAGTGAAAGAAAATGTCATACTTGAGGTCTTTCTCTCCCCTACTCCCCCTTATCTTTCCTCGCCAGGGAGGAATCCTCAGAACGTTCAGGGAGGCAGACCATAATCCCAGAACAGCTCCATAATTCCAGCATAGCTCTATCGTTGTTCTGTACCCATCACTGAGAAAGGCTTATTTACTGCTGTTTATCTTTCTGAAGTCACACACAGTCTATTGTATTTATTATGTGTATGTTCAAATTAGCCAGGACAACGTGTAAGTTTAACACTCTCCTGCTAGAATTACCTATGGGTTCGAACAAGCCAACCATAGCAATTTGTGCTACTCATATGCATCTCTCATGATTAGTACAGACAAGACAAAACCATTTTTTTTCTAACACCTTTCTAGTGAACGTATTTTTACAGCTGCAAATACGTCTTTCTCTGGCCCTTTACCATACCTGCTTTTTCTTACTCTCTTAACTAACATTATGCTTCTAACAGCCCTATTTTATCAAGCATGTTGTAATTAGTTGTGCGGATAGTTCTGAAACAAGCAGTCTAGCTTCACTTACATTTAGTGAGGACATCTGGTGCAAAAGCATCTGTATTATCCAGTTTACAAAATATTTCAAGGTTAATACATTAATGTGCCACAGGGCTAATTGCACTTAGTACTCCATTAACAACAATCATGTGCCCTTTGTATGTTAAGAAAAGCCACAGTACAGACATTCATATCATCTGTCAAAGGCTGAATTACTTTTATGTCTGCTGCAGAAAATAAGAAACTTACAGCTCAGACTCTCTGAGTTCTTACTGGTTCCTGGTTATATTTTCCATCAACCATTAGTGCTGAAAGACTGAATTTTAGCAATATGTCCCTTAGTACAGTAGGTTGCACAAGGCTCTCTTTCATGTAACCTCATTTCTTCTATGAGCCGAAATGACTCTAAAAAGTAATGAGATCTTTCCTTGCTCATAGTGAAAGAGCCATCCTCTGTCATGCTGTCCCTCTCAATGGATGTGCAAGATTGCCCTGGGGGTCACATTTATGAGTGTATCATAGACATTTTCTCTTTCCTGAAAAAAGAAAAATCTCTTTTCCCATAGCATTCTGTTCAAGAATGTTATAAGGATGGGAATTTCGACTTATGTCTCAGGATCCTAACACGTCAGCTCTTTTTGGTGGCTCCTGTTTCTTATTTTACAGTAATGGATACAATTAGGAAATGAACAGGATTCACCTCACTTAACCATTAACTGTAGCCATCTGAAAGTTAGTGATGACTGTTCCATGCTAGTCACGCAGGCTCCCCTGTAGACACTGGGGAGGCGGGTGGTATCTCCAGAAGATGATTCATTCCATCTTTAACTGGATTTTGGAGACATGTGGGCTGATTTGCCCTTTGGAAGTTGTCCTCGTTCTCTGCTGGCAAGAGGGAGTCTAGCAAAGTGACATGCCTGAGATGCTGAATTTGTAGATGGTTAAAGTTATGTCAGACAAATCACAGCAGTACATTTCACTGTACATTTCATAGGTGTCGTGTTGAAATGAATGCTGTCAAGCCACGTCACTGCCCGAAGGTAAGCATGGATTAGCAGAATCGCAGAGTGCCAGCTGTTGGAAGTAAAACATCTACCACACTCCTCATCCTATAACAGAAATGGTGTTTGAAGGACTCAGGGGAGCTTTCATTTTTGATCAGACTTTCAGCTGAGGGATCTCATGTTTCCTTCCCCACACATGCACATGAACACATGCATTTACTTTCTGTTCTTCTCTTAAAGAAGCTCCTACTTTATCAAACAGATGGCAAATCTGGCATAGTATTTTTAATACAGTCTAGTATTTGAAGGTCAGATAAATGGAGAGCTTTTCTGAATATCACCTGGTAATTAGGGCAAGAAATAAAAAAATAGATAGTTCAGATATAGCTGGTCTCATGCTACACTTGTATCTGAATTCAAAGAATGAGAAACCTGGAAGATGGTTAGGTATGGGATTTTAGGTAAGGCTTCTGTTGGATGTTGGGAAATATGACCGATAGGTCATTTACTGCTGTTTTTTGAGGAAGGCCTATTTGCTTACAAGCTTAGAAATATGAATTCCTTCCAATGATTTCTACAGAGTGGTATCTGAAAGTTCTGGATCCTGCTTCATTTTGATATGGACAAGAAAGATCACTGGAGAGAAGGGGAAAATCAGTGAAAAATTTCACGTCTGCTCTCTGCCTTAGCAATTCAGAAATCCTCCATGAAAGCTGCTCTTACAGAAGCAGCAACAATTTCCACAGTCCATGCAAGATACACAACTGAGTTTTACCAGACTCTTTTCTGACACAGTCTCCTCAATCTCATTAGTGAAAAATTATAATTTTAAATTGTTTAAACTCCACAATTTCAGCCCTGACTCTGACCATTGCTTACTCTGCTGAACGAAAGGTATCACCAAGTGCTAAAGTCAAACACAGCAGTCTGAGACCTGCAAAAGGAGCTAGGACTGGAAACTGAGGGAATACTGGCTTTGAAAATATTTCTGCATTATTTATTTAGGAATTTTACTAGAGTAAAAAAAAAACCAAACAAACAAACACAAGTTAAATTCTTGGAAGAAAACCCAATTAACAACAGCAGATCAGAACAGGATAACATTCTGGACAGGGTTTGCAGTTTACAGAGAGGATTAGCTGTTCTGAGGATCAAATACAGAACAGAAATTGGATTTGTAAGCTGTGTTTTTACCCTGAAAGCAAAATATAATGTGATTAATTGTAAACTGGTATGTGGCAGAGCACATGCACAATGGTCCCTTAGTAATATCTCCATCACAGTTCTGAATATTGAACTGCTCCTGTGAGTGGGAAACCCAGACAGAGTACCAGGGCTCTTAATCCCTACTGTTTCTGAGAGGTGTTTTAAAATCCTTGTACTAGACCAGAGGTGCATACTACGGATTAAGAGACAATGTCCCCCTCTTTCAGAGGAAGACATTTCAAAAAATGCAGAACTGTGTTCAGGGAAGAAACCAGTCCTGCAGAAGGGAGCTTAGGGCCAGGAACCAGGCACCCCCATCGAGTCACGCTGTCCTCCTTCTCAGCCACTGCATGCTTCATCAAAATATTATTTCCACTCCAAAAAGCCTCAGTTATTATTCATTCTGCTTTCCCCCTCCTTTGCTTCATGTTACTGTCCAAGGCAGACAGACATCATTCCCCACTTAAATCAAATGTCTGTTTCTTGGTCTTGATGGAGACTCATTGAAACAATAAAGCTAAGCATTCAGGGAAGATGAGTTTTTTTGCCATTTTTTTCTACACATGGTAGAAGTTTTGCTAAAAGTAACAAGGACAGAAATATGAAGTAATGTTAACTCTCAAAAAGGGGAAACAAATTGTTTGCAGATGCTACATCAATTTTGAGGAATATGTTCTTTTCCTCCTGGCACAAATCCAAGAGAGATGCAATTAACAGGGTTTATATGTTGCTGGTTTTCTTCATAGCATTTAGTCATTAATATGCAATCTGAAGCAGAGGCCTCTGTTTCCCTTTCCCATGCAGTGCATCACTACTGTGACTCTTTACACATCATTTTGGCTCTGCCTTTGCTTTCAGAAATGATGCTGGCAACTGAGTGTCTTTTGTTGACCAGTCCTGTTGACCAGTCCAGACTCTTGTACCAGCAGGCAATATTAGAGTCTCTTTGTCCTCTCTTTCTTGGAGGAGGTGTGTCAGGAGCTGCATCCCTGGCTTTTTCAGGCTGTGCTGAATTGCATGACTATGTACTTTTTTGATGCATATTATAGGGAAACAAACCTGTCTGTGCCCTATGCGTGCATGATCTTAGTCCACCTACCACAACTGTAGAAATTGCTGTGGTGTCCTGTCTTTGGCCTCTGTTATGCTCTGTAGCAAGGTCTGAGTCCTCTCCTAAGCAGTGTTATCTTCCAACACCAGGTATTAATACAGGGAGTTAGGTGCTGTGAGACATGTCACAGCAGTGGATTGCCACTCAGGCATAGGAACAAGGACCTAAGAAAGATGATGACTGTGGGTCAATGACAGTTGAGACAGGTTTGAAGGCAGATGAAGTCCCCCAGTGCTGACTGTGGGTCTGGATCAGACCCACAAACAGCACCAGAAAAGTGTTATCATGGAGACCCAGGCTGAACAGCAATGACTTCAGGACACCTGCCCAAAAGGACATCTTCACAGGATTGGGTAAGATGGTCAGCTATGCAGCTAGTGCCTATGGGGTTGTCCATGGTCAGAGCTGCAAGTCAACCATCTTCCCTGGTCATGGGAGAAACCATGTGTCCCAAATGGCAGAAGTATGGCTGCAAGCCAAGTTGTCACTATATCACCTTCATGCTGTTAATGTCCCTGCAATGATAATGGACTTGGGGCAAATAGGATTCCTATACTATGCTGGCCCCATCAATAATATGCAGTACCATCCTCTTGTCTCTTCAAGTACATACCAATCATATTCCATCAGCACAACTGACATCAACCGTATTGGGAACATAAACCTGCAGACAGGAACAGGAACAATTGCATATTGCTAGGATATGTGTGAGGCTGGCTCCTTTGTTTTAGACCAGAAGAGAGCTGGTTAGAAAAGTATAAATACAAGAAAACTTTAGTAGCACTCTTCTACTATTTTAGTAGCACTCTTTGATTAAAAAAACCCAACCAACTAACCAAAAAAACCCCCAAAACTCCAAACAGCTGAGGACAACCATCCTGAGATGAGTATCAAAGTGCAGTGGGTAATTCACAAATCCACTTTTAGCAAACTTAAGTAAAAATGCCAAGTATGGAAAACTAAAAAGCATGTACAGAGATAGCTCACAATCTAGGATCTACATGTTTTGCCTCCCACTCTTTTGCTAGGACATGGTGTAAAAAAAAGCATTGAAATCCTCTTGCATTGAGAGCTCCTGCTGCTCTCTCTGAGTCAGGCTGGCTTTCTTACCTTTAATGTTTTTTGATTTTTTTTTTTTTCCTTTTAATCTTTTCCTCTCTTATCTGTCCTGGTCAATAATAATTGATTTCCAGAATAATAAACCTCAGTACCTTAAATAGCACTCCTGGCACATCACAAGCCTTTACCCTCTGTTCAGCCACAATTAACATCATCTGCTTGGTTACTGCATGTACCAGTCATTGTACCCTCCAATACCCTGTCAGCCAATTTTAGCAGCTATCACTCCAACGGGATGCTGTATTCTGCTGGAAGCGGGGTTTCAGTGCTATCTGAACTCGACTTGCTATGTTTTATTGCTTTGATTGCTGTTGTATTTAATGACCAACAGTCAATCACTGGGCAAAATAGGCTTTTAAAACACTCCTGGGCATTAATCCCACCCAGTTCCCCAGTAGCAATTACTAACTACATCAGCAATCAAGTGCCTTGTTGTTTTATGAAGTAAAGATATTGCCTGGTGTAATCTCATCCAGATTGGAAAACAGGGGAGATGGGTGTGCACGCATGTATTGGTCACAGCCACCTCTTGAGGTGACCAGTACCGTCCTCTTCCCTCCCACAAAACCCCTGATGCTTCATGCAAGAGTAAGAGTGCTCCTCACCACAGTGAAAATTGAGGTCTGAAGCCTTGCTTCAGCATCGGCCTGAGCATCACACCCCGGGCACAAGAGGACTCAATCTTGCTGGCCAGATGTTGCAGTGTTGTCCCAACTCTCTTGAAACTTCCAGGCTCATCATGTCCCAGGCATGAGCAGGCATTACCAGCTTCTCGCCAGCAGAGCATCCTGCGGGCTCTCCCACTGCTTCCTCATTGCCAGGGGCAGAGGTTTGGGTCAGCACCATGCGACACCTCCATGTGAGGGATTTCCCCTAGTATCTGAAAGGCACCTTAGAAGAGGCACATGGGAGCAGTGTTACTGCAGTGCTATTACAATTTAGAAATTAAAGCACTCTAAGGCCAAGGCTGCTGGAGTGAGGCTGCAGGCTTAATTAACTCCTGGCACCTACGCCTTTCAGAAGAGTCTTAATTAGATGATGACATGTTATTTTTCCAGCATAGTCCTCACCAGTCTGAACTGCTTGATCCAGGGAGGGTAGCAGCAGTCCCCATCACCGGCAGCCCTTTTGCCCACAGCCACTGCCTCTTCCTGGCAAGGCAAGAAAGGGAAAACAAACCATTGGAAGGCCATCCTGGGTGGCACATTCCTCATTTTCTGGGTCAGCAGCAACAAAGCTGATCTGTGAGCATACACACCCCCTGTGCCATGATGGGCAGCAGTAGAAACATGCCTGAGAATGTGGGATGCTAATGAGTGGTTGAGGGGAGGTAGAAAATAGTGTTTCCAGCAAGGCATTCACAAGAAGAGGAGACTTTTGACCTTGATCTCCCTGTGCATCAGAATCCATCTGTGAAATGCCACCTTCTTGCTCCTCCTGAGTTTTGCCATAAGATCTTCACAAGTCCCTCTGAGCTGCTGCATTCTGAACCCAGAGGCTCAGTGGCTGTTTCTTCTTGGGGTATGCCCCATTAACACCAGCATCCCCCAGATAAATCAGCCCCACCACTTGCTGTTGTCTCTGGCTTTGGGAAGATGATCTGGACCTGACTGAATGAGGAATTTATTTTCACGGCAGGTTCAAAGCCTCCACCACAGTAAATCAAAGGCACACAGAGAGGCTTTCTGCTCCCCACAGTGGCTGCAGAAAAGCTTCTCAACCAGGGACCACCATCATCTGCATGTCCTGACAGATGCAGGAGTCTTGGGGAAAATCATGGCAAGGGATCATGTCACTGAAGGCTGTATCACAACAGGATCTAGAGGATGTTGTGCTGTTAGATGCACCACTCGAACAGTCTTCTCTGCATAGGGGCTGTCTGGCATGTGTGAAAGGGAAGGGGGATGTTTTGGGGTAGATGGGTAGATGGCAGATCCAAGGTCCCAGCTCTGACCTA
>NW_009931519.1:0-63059 GCF_000696875.1 Nestor notabilis | reverse complement strand
AGCCTGATAGGCAGCATCACATTTGCCACACCTGGGGGGAAAAGGGACAAGACCTTCTGTCCATTTTAAAGCTAGCTTAAGCTGGTGTAGTCCAAAAAGCAGTGTCCCTTTATACCATCAAAGGACCTCCCCAAATCTGGGCTGATTTTTTCCTGAATCTGGGCTCTTACATTTTTAAATTTGTAGTTGTTACAATCCTGCAGCAATACTGCATTCTGAGAAACGTTTTGCTCTCAGTTTACATATATTACTGCTCTACTTCTGAACAGTGCAATTAGGTCTCCAGAGCTTGCTCGCTTTATCAAAAAGACACAGGTATTAAACAAGAGTAAAGAAATATTCCAGCTCTCAAGTCAAATCAGATAATTGAAATGATAGGATAAGCCTCAAAATTAGCCCAGTTCATGCCTGAATAGAGTTCATTTCTCACTGGGAACTAACTGTCCTTTCTCTTCCTTATTTTTTTTCCTCTGCTGCTGTTTGGTTTGGAAGGTGATCTTTAGTAAATACTGCAATTCCAAAGATATCATGGACCTCTTCTGCATTGCAACAGGGTTACCAAGGTAGGTCTCTCTTCCTTTGTGACATTCATGTCACTCTTGTTCCTTTACTTCTGGGGGCAATTTAGAGACAGGCCCCAAATGATTTGTGTACCTGCTATTCAGGCTTTCCTCACATTCTAGTCTACTGGAAGAAGAAATTGGGGCAATCCAGAGAGCTGGAAAAGTGCACGAAGCCCAGGCAGGAACTGAGCCACCTCACTGCCATCTACACCTGAGGAACAGAGTGGAATAGAGTAGAACACAAGAGATATAAGCTAAAAAAAGTAAAAGCAAGTGCAGAAGCCCAGTCCTGAGTGCACTCAGGTTATAACCTCCCAGCTATACCTCAGCACTACATTTTTGCCTACATCGAGTTAAACACAACCATATTTTTAGGGGAAAAGTTTGGGCCAACGAGAAGCATTGCCACTAGGTGATAAACTTTCTATTTAGATACAGTACAATCTACTCCCAGGTATGGGATAGCCAAACATGACTACCCCCAGCAGAACCATTTTATAGAACATAAATATCCCCAAATCTGTAGCTCAGACCAAGGATTTCCTAATTCACATTGTCCTGCAAACTTCATACATCTCCTGTAGGGTTTGTTTCTCTTACCTTCAACCTAGAAAGCAGCATCTCTGTGTTGAGAGGGATCCAGGATCAGTGTGTGTTGGGATAAGAGAGGCCATTGTGGGAGGCATGGTGTAGTACTGGCCACTTCTGCACTGCCTGTCCAGGAAGTGGTGCAGGGCAAGAGAAGCTCTTTAGCCGCATCTCAGAGGTCATCTGCTGTCTGCATACAGACCTTGAGCAGCAAAGGCCAGATGCAGAACAACATGCAATAAGCCATACTCTTTATCTTTGTACACACGGGTTTACAATACAGAAAAGGCACAGGGTGGAAAAAAAAAAACCAACCAGTCCTTTAATCATGGGTTTATTGCATGACTCCAGCTCTGGGGATTGGTAGATAGAATTGTCTATATTGACTCAGAATTTGCATAAGCTGCTCGGCAGAATTAATGCCTTTTGTTGTTTATCCTGGCTATTTCCTCCTATTTGACATTAGAGAAGTTAGTAAGTCTCATTTGCCTATGATGTCAAATACTTCCACTCCATGACCCAGGAAACTTTGTTCAGCAGTTTTAGTGCTCCATGAGCAGGGTGTTCACTGCATATCTGGCACTTTGTTTTCATCAGAAGACTTCCAAAGAACTGTGCATTTCAACCAGGCTCCTGGAGCCAAAGTAAACCTCCGAAGTTTACGTCTGAGCCTATGAGATCACACCTAGCATCGTATTAAAAAAAAGTAAAAAGAAGGCCCCATATTCAGCAAGACATTTGTTTTGTTTGTTTTGGTAAGAGAGCAACTAAATAATCTCAAGATATTCATAGCACCAGTAGTCGTTTGTATAGTGTGAGTCAGTACATAGCTGCCAAGTCAATGTATCACAAAGCACAGCTTTTTAACAGAAATTAATAGTTGATGAGTCAACAGAACACATGAGTTAGCAGGGAGCAAAGTCTGCTCTGAGATCAGTGATGATCACACTTAACATTTTGACAGAAACATCTCTGGTAATTGAAGTGGGTGAAGCATCAAGCCTACCCTCTCTTGTGCTTTGACCCTTTCTGCAGCAAGGGAGAATGGGTCAGAGAAAGTGCCAGGCCAGGAGTGCTGCAGGAGAGAAGATGGCTGTGTGCTGTATGCATAGAATTTCAGCCAGAATTTCCAAGTCAAATAAACTTCTTTGAAACATGCTTTACAGGAACACAACAATCTCCCTTTTGACAGCAGACAACTGCATGGTATCCATTGATCCGACGATGCCTGCAAACTCAGAGAGGTAAGCCTTGCTGCAGCTTGCTCTTCAAAACTCTGGTCAAGCCCAAGGGAAGTAGTGGTGGTTGCCTCCAGATGACTTTCCTGTGCAGCAGGAGCTCAGCAGCTCCCTGGAGGGAGGGAGGGAGGGAGATGACAGTAAGAATTATATGCTGGTTTATAACACTAATGCCTGCTGGTTTTGAAGATTTTTACTTGCTATTAAAGAAGGAGTAATTGTCTGAGGGAAAAATACCGCTTTTAAGTATTTAACGTAGAACATCTGTTCCCATCCCACCCTGTTTGTCGTCAAGGCTCCCAGCTCCTTTGTTCAACCACTCCTTCATTGCTCTGCTGGGACACAACCATGACATTACTTGCAAAGTGAATTCACTCTTTGATGAGGTTAGGTCTCCTCCATGCTGGCTTTGGCCCTTCCCACCCCCAAATCCCTTTCTGCTTGGTTTGCTGTTTCTTGTTCACTCCAGTACTTTTAGTTTCACTTTGACTGCTCACAGTTACTCCTTCCAATGTTATTTACTTCATTGCAAATTTGATCATTGATTATCACTGGCATTACTCTAACTGACACCATGTGGCAGAGCCCGAGCACTTGGGAGGGATCTACTGCACAGGACAGTGTGTGAACACAGAGCAAAAAGATTATCCCCATCACTGGAGCTTCCTTCTGGCCTGAAGAATTTCCTTACATTCTCAGTTCACAAGCTATCAAGGCTTGGCAAAGAGGAGGCATTTTTACCATGTTCATTGTGTGACAGCACACCACAAGAAAGATCTCTCTGTCTCTAGTTCAGTAGTAAATTGGTGGGTCGTGTGTTCATAAAAACTGCCCATTTCATATTTAAATTGACAGGTTTAAAAGAGCTTAGAATATATTCAGATTCTCAGGGAGTACAGATGCAAAATACAAACTGCTTTTTGGGTGTTACTAATATCAACCCTCTGACTCTTTCAGGTCTCCATACAAAGTGATACCTGTTGCCACTGGGCAGCTCTCAGGTAAAACGACCCTTTTGAACTGAATATACTAAAGCTGAATTTGTGAACATTTGCACACAGGAATTATATGGCTGTGATACAAGGAGGAAAGATGATGGTGTCGTGGTTGTCACTACGGCAGAGTAAGAAGTGTCTGATCACAGTGTTCTGGAGGAGAGCTAAAAAAAGTCTCCAGATTTCAACATATCTGAGAGTGAGGTTGGAGGGGGGGACTATCTCAGTGCTTAGCTCTGGTCTGACTCAGCACCGCTGATGTCCTGCAGGAAGTCTCGCATGGAACACTGGGGTTTTTCAGGCAACAGACAATGTCTGAAAGCCTGTCTTGCAGTGTTTTGTTAAACTTGTTCATCTTTCAGCAAAGCTATGCTGAGAAGCTAAGCACAACATTTGAACCCCATGGTATTTCCAAATTGCTGACGAGAGAGCATGATGTCTGTTATAGGCATGGTAGCTCTAAGAGTAATTAATATTTAAACACACCTGACAAGATTAAGGAAGGCCTGGATGAAAGAACACATCTGGAACACATTGTCCAGCACACAGCACTGTTGCACTCCACAGGCAGGACTGGCACTCCTACCATTTCTCTTTGCCTGACAGTGTCATGCCCAGGCACTCCCTCACACTGGAGCCCAGCATTTGTTTGGGGCAATTTCTGTAGAGCATCTGGCTCATCATCTCTCTTATCTGTGCATCTGCAGTATCTCCTGCCACCCTCTCAGAGGCAGCCTGAGCAAGAGCCCTAGCCTGTACATTATGGAGCTATAGGGGGAGGCTGCCCACTGAGGTAGGGGCTGCAGGAGGCGAGGAGACGTCAGCTGGGGACACAGTTTGGAGCAGTAAAATGGACAGACAGGAGACACAAAGGGCAAGAGGTTAAGATTATCTTGGAAATGTAGAGTGCACAGAAGGAACAAGAGGGAGCCAAAAAGTCTGTGGGCTGGGAAAAGTAGTTTGCGGGAATGGGTAAGGCTTTTGCTGTAGGAGCAAGGCAGTTTTGCTGGTCTCACCTCCTCTTCTGGCTCAAACTAGCTGCAGGTCTCACCTTCTTGCTTAGGCTCTTGTATCACTCAAATGAAAACACAGTGTCTCACAGCACTGGTTTTTTAGATGGGAAGGCACAGGCAACTGAAGCCATTCTCTGAGGCGCCCACATCCACTGCGGCAGGAATGTCTGTAGCAGGGCACAGAAAGGTAGTGTAGGAGGATGGAGGGTGGGCAGAGAAGCAACAGTGGGGAGCTTGTGCAGGCAGAGAGCAAAGGCAAATGGAGAGCAAAAAGAACAAAGAAGCTAGGAAACAGGGAAGAACTTTATCACAGTAAGATTTGTTTCAAGCCATGAACAGGTCCCATGTCAGTGACTGCCACTGCTGCCAGAAGGAGGTAGTCAAAGCTAAGAGACGCACGTGATTGAAAAGGGAAAAGAATCTGTCTCTTGAACTGTTTCCTTGTTGTAACAAAGTCTGCTGGAACAGCATCACTCTTCTGGTCCAGGATTGTGTTATTTGCTTTACTAGATCAGAAAAGATGGGGTCTAACTGGAGCATGTCTCTCTGTGTACCAGCTGGCATGGGTACCCAATACGCACTTGCCCCAGCACAGAGAAGGACTATTGAACGAGGCTGGCAAGGTTCTGCTGAGGAATGCCACTGTGTTATACCAGCTGGGAAGCGGACTGAAGGGCTTTCAAGAATATCCACCTTTTTTTTTTCCCTAACATGAAGCTAACCGTATATTTTCGTAAGACCATGTATGACTTTTCGCACTCTCCCAGGGCCCTCATTTTTCACTCCAGCTGACAGCACATGGCTCTGCTTTGTGCAGAGTGCAGCTCACTGAGTCAGCAAGGTCTCTCCTTCCTCCCTGCATTTTGTAAAATGAGGATTTCCAAAGATTTAAGCTAAAAAGGGCAAGAAAAATTCTGGTGGTAGGTTGCCAAAGCGTAAGACAAAGGCTGCTATGGAAAGAGGAAGAAGGTTGAACTGAGTGTGATTGAACTAATGTTCCTTGGTATCTGTTTCTCTTTCACATGGGTTGTCATTAATCTTAAGCATTCCTGACATTTTGCTGAGAGTAGGAAGGATAAACAGAGTGGGTAGTTGCTCCTATTCATTAAAAGAAAAAAAAAACCCAGCTATCTTCTAGTCTTCACTTCTTAAACAACTCTGCCTGCGTGACTCTGCTTCCCAAATCAAGTCATCCAAGTACATGCCAAAAACGGGGTCACCCCAATTCTCACAGCAGTGGGAGGTAATGCACCTCTTTTCAGCAGTCTCCCAGGCAGCTGGAAAAGAATGACGCATGCTTCAGCAGAACAAAGACTGTAAAAAGGTGGGACTGGAAAATATGATCCTTCGGGAGGAAAATATAAGCAGTGGCTTTTATCCGGCAGAGGAGATATCCACTGAAGTCCTGCTAAGAAGCCGCTCTTCATTCCCTGGCTATAGTCATGGGAGAGGGTTGGAATGAAAAATCTTACCCCAGCAAGCATCCGCTGGATGCAGCATTGATCACTGTATCACCACAGGATCAGCTGTCTGCAAGGCAAAGGCAGGGGCCAAGCTGGCTGGCTCTGGGCCTGCAGGACCATTGCATCATGTCATGTCCTTCCTACCATGGCCCCAACCAGAAGGCGTGTGGCTATCCAAGCAGAGCATCAGACATCCAGTGCTAAACCTTTCCTTCTCTCTAGAGCATTTGAACTCCCAGGCCTATCGAATGGGCACCTTCTCCTTCCCAGAAAGGCTCTGGTCTGTGTCCTTGTGGTGGAACAGGCTCGAAACTCACAAACTGATGGCTGTGTTGGGCTGTAATTAGTAGGGTTCAGGCACTCTGAACTGGTGTTGTTGCTGGAGATGCCAGCTAAATGAACAAGTCCTACTAGGAGCACACTCCTGAGAAATCAAATTTAAGTCTGTTAACATTTCTGACAGTGCAGAGAAAGGAGCTATTGTGAAACTCAAGAGAGCCTGACCCACTGCAGTCCTAAACACAGGGGAAACATGCACAGGGGCTTTCCTACTGGTCCAAAGGGCAGCAAAGCGTACAGGTGGCTGAATGAGCCCTTAAACATCTCACCAGGGGTGTGACATGAAAAAGCACAAGATCTGCTGAGTTTAGCCTCATTTCTGTCTGCATCTGTCTCCAGCTTGCTCTGTGGGTCCTTCAATGCAAGCATCCTCTCATCCCCAGGGAAATGGTCAAGGAAACCCAAAGAGAGCAGTGCCTGGTTGGGATAGAGGCCAGAGCATAGAGAGAGCTTGTCACCTGCCACTCCTTGCTTAGTAGCCTCCGTGCTGGGGAACCCTGCCAGCATGTGCTGGAGCCACTTGGCCAGGCTGGAGCTGTAGGCAGCATCTTAGCCTCCCGCTTTGCTTGCCGTTCAGTTATTTGCTTTTTCAGCTAATAAGCTATCTAACACTTGCACTGAGGAAAGCCCAGGGTCTCTCCCAAGGGATACTGGCTTGCAGTGGGAGAGCTAGCTCAAACAAGGTCTTTATAGCTGCCTGCTAGAAGGCCCACATCTGAATCAGTGCTAGCCCTGCCTGGTCCACCATTAAGCCCACCAATGACTGCACCAGAGATCTGCAGGGTCTGATTTTTCCACCAAATGATTAAAGACACAAGATCTTGTGCAGATTGCTACTGGTAACGTGACAGAAGCTTGTCACTGTGTCTAAATCTTCTCATTCTGGGATCCCTCTCTTCTTTTGGGGACATATTCACGCTTGCACTGCAGGCAAGAATGAGGAGGCAGAGACTGTGAGAGAAAAATCCTGCTCCCACCTGCTGCTCCTTACATGCATCCCACATGGATGCGTGCATCAGGACAGGGCCAATTGCTTCAGGATTACTCACCTGAACAGGGACTTGCATGCAAGAGCCCAATTTAGCTTGAGCTGTCAAGTGAATTTGGTGCTTGATATGATGTGATTCACAGATGTTGGCTTGAGCTTGAATCACACCCCTTCCTGAGGCTTTTGTCCACCTGGATGTTTTTTAATTCCCCTGACTGCCCAGATCCAAACAAACCACAGAAAGTCAAATACAAACAGGAGCTTGAGCCAGAAGAACAAGCACACATTAGAAATAGACTGTGTGTCAGGAATTCTCCATTCTGATGCTGGCAGAGAAAGTCAGACACCCATGTCCTCCCAGCCTTGCTTGGCCACAGCAGAAAAGATGGGGTGAAACCAACCCACTCTCACAACCCCACGCACTCCCTGCTACACCCCACTGAGGCTGGCAGGATGGAGGGGAGAAGTGGGAAAGGTGGGAGGATGGAGGTGGCTCCCTGGCAGTGATCCCAGCAGATAAGACAGGAGAGGAAGAGTCACCGCCGAGCAGCGTGCATGTCAGTGGGTTATAAGCCATCTGTGCCAGCGCACACATAACCTGAGCTGCCCCAGCGTGTACCTAGTCCCCGTCCAGCAGGGAAGGTGACGCTCGCTGCCAGCCCTCCAGTCCGGCCGTGGTGGGAGTAGCAGGAAAAGGTGCTGCTGACGTGTTCCCCACCCCTGCTTTCTGCCCAGACCTGCTGGCGATGGGGCTGCTGGAGGGACAGTAAGATGGCTCCTTCCTCCGTGATGCCCCAGCCAACCTCCCTGCTGGGCTTGGCAGGCAGCAGCAGGCAAGGAGCCGAAGTCCCTGTGCCCACAGCGGGCACAGGAATGGGCTCTGGGAAGCCCTGGGCTGGCCTGTGCTCTCTGCCCGGTATTGCATTATTGCAGCATCTTTTGGAGGCGGGGAGTGTTCTAATATTTGTTTGTCGGCTTTAAACCACCCCGAGTATTGTGCAAAATCTGACTTGCCGAACATTGCATCTGCAAACGTTGCACATTCGCGGTGCCAGTGGGGGATGAGTTGACAAGAGGGTTGTTGTTGGCTTTTGGGTGTACAGGTTGCAACTACGTGCAGCAGGATTTCCTTTTTGCAGGGGGAATCACAGCAAAACGTAGCTCCTGGGGTATCAGCCCTGTGCAGATTTATAGAAAAACAGAAGACAGAGGGTAATGAAGGAAGTAAAAGGACACCTAGCCCTTCTGTTTTACAAAGGATTGGAGAAGCAAGACCAAATGATGCTGGAGCAATATCTCATTTTCTTCAGAATCAGGGCTTAGCAGAGGTCTTCCCCTCAGAAAGGAACAGGGCACAGAAATGGATCTTTGCCTCTTTAAGATGAGATGAACTACCACTCTTAGTCATATATCTTTACTGCACCCTAGGGTTATAAAAACATACATCTTCATTTTGAAAGTCTTTTATTACATCCATAAACATCAGATTGCAGCTGACTGTTCCCTGGATGAGAATGTCCTAGTGCTCCAAGTGAGTTTTGACAGGGGGAGGGAGTGAAAGTAAGATTATTTTTTTTTTTTACTGGAACGGTGTTTATAGGGAACTTGTCAGTCTCTGGCATGCTGCAGCCACTGTCAGAGAGTGGAGCAGCAGTGAAGTGAGAGGACACGGGTTTCTGGGCTTGTTTTCACCGTTGGACTCGGGTACCATCCCAGGTGCTGCATACGGTAAGCTTTCCTCCTGTCTTAAGTAGGACACAATGTTTGCTTTCTTTCAGCGCATGGGTTTTGTGAGAAAATTGAAAATGGGTCTCTGTGAAAAGAACTGATCTCTTCATTTGCTCTGCTAGCCACTCCACGGGGAGCTGGATCACAGCAAAAGACAAAAAAAGGAGAGGGAATTAGATCTGAGACTTTCAGAGCACAGAGTGCTTGCTCCAGTTTAGAGACACAGGGATAACAGACAAACTGTTTTGACCAGCAAAGTGAATGCTCTTGACGAGTATTTCTGACCTCTCTGATACCTGAGGAACTGCAAATCCTTTCAACAGCTACCAAGAGCTTTTATTTAGAAATGTTGTAAATGCTGGGTTGTATTTCTTTCTGATGTGTTTTGCCTGGGTGATTGCACTCAGTTGTGAGACCTTGCACCCCCTCACACAAGTGCAAGAAGTAGCTTCAGAAATTCCATCGGAGTATTTCTACATAGGATGTATAAATGTATTTCTACATAGGGTGCAACTGGGTATTCTGTAATCTGCAGTGTGTATATGACAGCATGAAATGTTCCCACTCCTTGAGCAAGAGAAACCAAGAGTACATCCACATTGCAGGCATGAGAATGACTATAGCACAGTGCAGTTTAAACTAGCTAGTGGAGAAAAGTGGAAGCAATCTTAAAACAGCAGCTCTGCGATGGTAATTTGTGCTTCCCCTGTCCACACAGTGAATATAGTGTGGACAGACTGAGAGAAGGGAAACTTTGCTGTCGTACTTCTTCTTTGTTCCTGAAGTGTACAGTCCCTTGATATCTAGGGTCTTTCTTTAAGGACTTGTTTGCTTTTCCCTCTATTAGTGATTGCAATCCTGTGATGGTCTTGGGAAGGGGCTGGGGTTTCACCAGGCTGACTTTCCTGAGCGCTGGAGTTGAGAGCAGGAGGTGGGGAGCTACTGGTGCAAGCACTCCCTGTGCAGCCACTGTCACAGCTGCTCAGGCAGCGATGGGATCCGGACAGGATCCCCGCAGCGACTCTGTCCAAGTTATGTTCTCAGGGAAAAGGGATTGGGGAATTTGTGCCCTGCTGTGTCTGTCCCACGAACCAGGAAGGGCGGACCTCGTTGTGCTAGAACAGTCACTTCGGCATCTCACGTTTGTCTGAAGCTTCTGCATAGCAGTACTATTCTTATGAATTTGCACCAAAAATACCGTCTCCAGGATAATGTCCCAGTGTAAATTTGAAAGGCAAGTTGTTTTTTCTTGTGTTCACAAGCTGTTGCTTTGTTCATAGGCACTCTGGCATGGTGTGCTAGTGGTGTAGAGGCAGTTCTTGTGAGCCAGAACTTTCAAAAGCAGATGGTGATGTTGGGTGTCCCACCCAAGAAATGCAAAAGGGGTCTCCTTTCCAGAGAGTGCTGCCTTAAAACAATATACCCCTCAGAGATCCAACACCCCAAAAAAACTTCTCATAAACCCTGTCTGCAATCTGTAGGCATAGGAAGGCATGAGATGAGGAATCATTCGTAAATGCTGTCACTTGTTCGAAGGACCAGAATTTTGGATAAATGCCTCACTGTCAGAGCTGGAAGTCTGGGGATGCCACTTTGCAGGGGGGTTGAGGATGTCTTCTTTCCTTTGTAATTTTCTGTTATGTCTCCCTCCTCTTTTTATCAGAGAAAGAAGAATTGTTCCAGAATTTGTTGGGACAGATTGCTGAGCAGTTCTCAAGGTAAGAAGCTGAACATTATTACTAATTTAAAATGTTATTTCTTTAATCAGCCTGAAGTGAAATTTTCACAGGAGGCAGGCAGGCATTCAAATTCCACTCATCCTGCCAAATTTAGGCCTGGTACACACATTATTTTCTGCTGTCAGCAATACAGTAGCTTAAACCAAAAGCAGATTTGGAAATTAACTTTGATCTTAAAAAGAGATTAAGTAGTAAACATCAATATTCTTACTGTGCTCCTGTCCTCTTAGGAAGCAAAAGAAATGCTTCTTTGTTGAACAGTCAAATCATCTGATTTGTCTTATTTTTCCCTATCTCACTCAAACGTGTCTCTCCTCCGAGAGGATTTCTTAACATCTTTAGAGCTGCTTATTTTATTCCAGTTGGTTTCAGTAAGATGGATCAATCCCAGCACAGCTCTGCAAATCACCACCATAAGTCCAAAGGAAGAGGGCTTCAGAGTATGCAGAGACCAAAATGCTGCTGTTAGGCAAAGCATTATCAATTTAACTTTGCTTCTCTGGGGGTACAATAACAAGTCACTGCTGAGAGAGGGTGATGAAGTGTTGCAGAGCCACAGTACATTCCCAGGGCCAAGGCCACGACAAAATCAGTTGTTAATTTTTTTGGGGTGGGGGAGGAAGTATTTTCTGACTAAATTTTAGCACTTCCATGGAAAATTTTCCATTCCTTATGGCAAGTGTGGCTGAAAAGATCAATCCTCTGAAAAACATAAATATTTCTAGCAAAAATCCTTTGTACCTAGAGTAGGTACGACACTAAATGTATAACATTAATACATGAGGGTTTTCTTTTCAGGGTTTTTAAAATCAATGAGCTGAAAACGGAAGTAGCTAATCACTTGGCAATGCTGGAGAAAAAGGTTGAATGTGAGTGTCCCTTTATTCATATAACAGTGGGAACCGGTGCCTCAGAAACCCCCTGCCTTGCTGCTCTCCTTGTACCCCACCCCATCCCACTCCTTGCAGCCCCTCCGCTTTCTCCAATTGCTCATAATTTGTTTGGCCTTGGCCCCAAAAGGCTGGAGGCCAGCCCATGTGAGATGTGGGGAAGGTGAGAGCCCATGCTGGCATCCACCAGGGGATGAGGCCAGGGAGGGGATGTCTGGTGTTGCCAGCATCCAGAGTGCCTCCTGGCCTCCCCTTTGAGGAACCCTCCACCAACCTTTGGGACCAGCGACACACCCTCCTGCTACCCCACAGCAGAGCGTCTCCAACACCCAATTCTCTGTCCCTCACCTTCAAGTCTGCTCTCCTCCCCTCCCCTCCCACATCCCCTTCACCTCCCCTGCACCCAGCATTGACCTCCCCCCCCATGCCTCTGCATAGAAAGTCCCTGCAAAACCCTGCCTCCTTAACACACCTGAGACCTAGTGCTCGCTGCTGAATCTTGTAATTAATTACAGGGGGTAACACAGCTGCCTGCCTTCTGCTTTAAGTCAGATACTTGCAGAGGTCAAGCATTTGCAAAAAGACTTTCTCCTTGTAGAATCATAGAACAGTTTGGGTTGGAGGGGACCTTAACGATCACCTAATGCCAACACCCTACCACGGGCAGGGACACCTTCCACTAGACCAGATTGCTCCAAGCCCCAGCCAATCTGGCCTTGAACACTGCCAGGGATGGGGCATCCACAGCTTCTCTGCGCAACCTGTTCCAGTGTCTCACCATCCTCACAGGGAAAAATTTCTTCCTAGTATCTAATCTAAATCTATACTCATCTCACGGTTCATCTTGTCATCTCAGGAGGCATTGATTTCTGGGCTGCTAACATGGGGGTTCACCCTTCGCTGGCCACATTGCCTGCAGACTACCAGGCAGCATCAATTTCCTCGCTTGTTCAATGTGTTATGATATTCAGTTACTGTGCACAATCAAGTTAAGTTCTTCTGGTGAAAGAGCTCCTTTTCTGGGTTTCGGCTTCCCCCCATCCAGCATCTGACTTGTTTTCCAGTATATTATGAAGAACACAGGTCACAGAAAGGCAAGGAAGAGGAATGAATAGAGGTGTGGCACTGTCACTCAGTTTTGACATGAAAGGCTGCATCCTTGCTGATACACAGCATTTAAGTCAGGCATGGGCAGAGTCTTCCCCGGCACTACAGCTGCAGAAAACACTTCTCACTAGAACTGGCTGGGAAAAAGAAAAAGCTTATGGTTCATGGAAGAAGTTGTTTTCTTGAAACTTCCCCTGATCAGAAGCTACCTTGACCCTGCAGCTGCCCAGTGAGACTGATGCCTTTGTCAGCAGGGAGAGGAAAATGTGTGCTTATTCAAAGAGCAGCTGCAGGGGAACCTTTCCTGAGGCCACCCTAGCTGTGGGCTCCAGTGTGGTGGGACCTCTCTGGTGACATCCATGGAGGGGCAACCTGCAACATGCCTACTCCAGCAACGATCTCTACAAGGAGCCCAGGTAGCAATTCCTTCCTGTCTGCGTGGCTGCCAGTTTTCCTAAGGTTCTGCTGATATATTCTTCTGTCCAAAAGAAAAAAAAAAACAACAAAAAAAAACCAACAAAATAAGGAGAGAAATTAGCTCAGTCACTCTGCATTTTTTGTGAAACTTCTGACCAACTCCAGTCCTCAGGGCTAAGTGCTGTGGACTAAAGCAAATGAAGCAAGTGTTCCTGTGGGATTTCCTATCCCACAGGCAAGCAACTATCCCAGCCACTGGCTCCCATAGGATCCCTGGCTGCACCCTGCATCAGCAGCCAACAGCAGTGGAGGGAGATAACAGAGATTTGCACACTGCTGCTGGTGGGGAAGAGTTGTGTGCTTGCACTCTTCAGCACTTTATTGCTGGTTTAGGGAAGGCAGCCTACCCAGTACTGCTGTGCCATGCAGGTGAACTGAATTCTCTGGTCCCCAGGCAAGGCTTCTTTCTGCAAGTGGGTCTCGCTGCTGATGGAAATAGCAGCTGATGTAGCAATCTGCTGCCATTCTGCCTGAGCGCTCATGATCCCATCTTCAGCAGCCTCAGCCTGTGGGAAGGAGCTCCCTGTCTAAAAGTGCACCCATCTGCTCGAAATTGGACTTCCAGAATCTGTGACAGAGCCAGATCTGCAACATTTCTAAGTAATTCCAGGCTTTCATGCTTAAAAAGCAAAACCATGAGAGAAAGGGAGTGTCCAAACCTCCCTGCTTGAGCTGGGCTCCCAGAGGTTGCTTTAAGAGCCATGTTACAGTGCTGGATTCAGACCAAGGATTTTTTTAGACAGCACAGGGTCTCTTCAGAAGGTATTTTTTGCTGCAGAATAATATAATGGGCCCTTAATCAGTGCACATGACAAGGCCATTTATCATTTGTGAGCCAAATGTCAAAAGAATTGTGCTTTTGTTTTGCCTTTTCTCCTACCTCCTTCAGACAACCCCTTTCTCCCACTTTCACATGTGATCTCCAGGATTTCTTCCCTAGAGGGGACGTGTGTGTGGGGATAAGTGCTCATGACAGAGCTACATCTGCACCTCACATAAAACATTATCAGCTTCCTTCCCATTACTGTCTAGAGACCACATCACGCAGACGTGTTTTCAAGGAGCCAAATCTTTTAACTGATTTTTAAATCCCATCTAAAGCTTGTGACTTCCCCTTGGAAAACGCTTGCACACAGGGCAAGCACTAGGAGTGCTTTATCCGTAGCTTCACTTACTCTGCTCCAGTGTTTGCACAACAGCCCACACATGAATAAGGAAGCTGGCAAAAACCCTTGACAATTTGTAAGCATCTCACATCTACCTTAAGAAGATAATTATGTAAATTCTCTTCTCCCCCGGAGAGGTTTTGGAAGAAAACTGAAGAGATGCAGTATGAAAAAATGCTCAGGGCTGCCATTTTGCAGCATAGCTCCTCTTCCTTCTGCAGTTGCCTGCCCCACTACCCTCTCAGTCTGATAACTTTGCATTGCTCCCACTGCTTCAAATAGGCACCAGCCACCATTTAGACAGCTTGGCAAATGGACTACCCACAAAATTCTCCCAGACTAATACACCGGGGTGGTACATTGATGATCAGCAGCAGCCCAGGGCCTGCAGGTCAGCTGCAGCTGATCATCAGCAGTTGAACAGAGCACCCAAACAAGCACAGCCAGACACCCAGAATGAAGATACTGAATAAGCAGGACAGCATCTTGCCTGTATCATCATACCCAAAGAAATTGCTTGTTAACAATGCTAGACAAAAAAACCCACAACCCAGTAATCTGGAAATGGGATTTTTAAGTGGAGGATATCCCTGTAATCAAGCATAAATAAAACCCCTTTCCTTTTCCTGTCCTTAATATGTGGCATTTTGGACTTGGTTCATACACCTCTCTGTTTTTCCTCTTTCCCATTTCTAACAGCAATCTTTGTTGTTACTAGCATAAGGAAAATGAACCTGAGGTCTCTGCTTATCTACAGAGTTGTACCCTCTGAGGCAGTTTTTTATCACTTACATGCCACCCTCCAGATAAATGTGATTTTGACTATTATTTTCTAAGAAAGTTATTGAATCTTGATTGTAAGATTGCACATTCCCTGGAGTTCGCTGAACCACAGCTTGTCCAAGCAAACAATAAGTAAATAAATGAGCTGTGAAATGACTGCATATGAATGACATGTACTTAATAAATGGTGCTGTATTATGTCCTTGAGCACACTGATAATTAAATGAGAGGGAAAGAAAAGGGAGAATATTCTTATACTTGCACTGCATTAGGTTCTCACGGCCATGTGAAGTGCATTGCTGCATAAACAGGCAATCAAACTTTTTGCCTTGTGGCTCTCATAATTACACACAGAAAGGAAAAAAAGGATTTTTTGTGCTGCAGGCAGAAATAACCTTTGATTGCAAAATTGATTGGCAAAAAGAAATGACAGATCTTCAATAGCTAAAAAAAAAAAAATCATAAAATTAAGTCAGTTGTTACAGCAAAACTTTTGAACATTTCTCTTTTTCTCCTGCATTCTCGCTTTGGTTTTTCTATATCTAGCAATGCCTTTCAGAGCTCCTCAGTGCTCTGCGTGAACTTTCAGATTAAAACCTTTTATCTTAATGGGAATTCTAATCCTACCGGGACATGTTTGCCTAGCTGTGCTTATCATCCCATCACTGGAGGGTTTTTTTTTTTGCTCAGGATTTCCTTTGATTCGTGTTCTACAGCAGAGAAGTGAAGGCACCAGGACAGCCGACTGCTGCTAACAGTCATGGAAAAGCTGAGATGTTATAGCCACTCTGTGAATTAAAATACTGTAGCTATTATCTAAAATTGGCCGCGGAGAATTCCTATGGGTTTTCAAGATACATCGCTCTGGCAGCACCTGCATATGTGAGAACTGGGGCAGACTGTAAGAGCTTGCTGGCTCACTGGATAACCCCATGTTAAAGCCCTTTGAAATTTTGCACAATTGTGAAACGAGATCCTTCGACTTTCGCCATGGTAACACCCCTGTTGTTTTCCTTTGTTGACAGTGGAAGGCCTGAAAGTAGTGGAGATTGAGAAATGCAAGAGCGACATTAAAAAGATGAGGGAGGAAATGGCAGCAAGAAGCAGCAGGTAAGTTCTGTTTTGGACCTAACCAAAGAAATAAGCATCTGGTTTCAAACCCTAGTGCAGCGTTTCCGCAGGATTGAGTTACCTTCTGGGCTTAGAAAGGAAGAGGCAAGGAAACCAATAACCATTAGGGACAGTGGCTTTAATTTAACATCTGATGATCTATAGCCATTCATCAGTTAAAATAGCTCAGGCCATGGGAATAGACAAAAAGGTCTTGCAACGGTTATTTTTCACCATACAGAAAGAATGGGAATTCTTCATCCAGATTTACTGGGAGAGAGGGAATGGGAAAAGAACTTTTGTATAGTGTGGCATTTGGTCGGGAACCAGCTAACACTCAAATCAGCTCCAACATATTCTGGGAAAATATCAAATAAATAAGTAGCAGCTCTTCTAATTATGATCTCATGCTACCATAAAATGTCCATTTAAAATTCAACAAGAAGCTGGGAATTTACTCTCTGGTTCAACAGCTTACTGTGATTATGAAGCTTGTTTTTGCTGTAATTAAAACAACAGAAGAAAAGATTGCATTTTGTGCAGCACACAGTCTTGGCTGGAAAGTCTGCCCCCTGTGTCACTGAATACGCCATTAGGACAAACAAATCATCACTGAGAGATGATGAATACTTCTGGAAAGGTTGCTGAAGAGGCATATACTGTGTTGCTCAAAGTGTGGGTGAAGGGGTTTTTTCTCAGCAAATGTAACTATGCTATCCTGACAGCCTCTCTCATTTTCTTCATTTGGGGTAAAATCCTCTGACCTTTAATCAAAGCTATTTCCTACTGAGGGCAATAGGAGATTCGCTAAAAGAATTAGGCTTTATAATCAATCACTTTAATAAATTCTGCTATTTAGATATGTCAGAAGGCACAATGTTAATACATTCCTGTTAAGTCCAGGGCCAAATTCAGCTGCCATGCTAGTATAACTGTGGAGTAAAATTACTAACCTCAGATCTGCTCCAGATTTATTCCAGTAGGGTGGATTGCAGTTTGCCCTGTGACTTGCATCATTTCTTGTTCAGATGTATGAGGAAATCTCATTAGAAAAATCAGAGCTCAAATTGGCAGCAAACAGAAAAGCATGTACGCTGATTTGTGCTGGGTGTGATGTGGATAACGTGTACTCATGCATCTACCTCTACTTTTTCCTTAACTGTTGTAGGGGCTGGGAAAGCTGCACTTACAAGCATAGTGACACACATGCAGATAGGGAATTAAAACCAAAAAAGAAGCTATGGCAACTTCATGTTTGTCCAGTTGCTGCCATACACATCAGGAAGTATGAGACTGTCCCAGCAGCAGCCATGACTCATTCCTGTCCCAGATCTTGTCACCTTACAATCTATATTTTGTGGTATAAACAGCAATCTGCTAACAAGAACAGGAATGGGGAGTGCCATGTCTGCCCAGTGCAGCCGTCTCCAGCTGAGGTGTGTAGTCTTCACTGAGAATTGTAGTGAGATATGACAGCTGCCAAAAGTCAGAGACCAGCATGGACCGTAATGCTGGAAAGCTGTGGTAAAAATGGGTCCGGTGCTCAGCAGCATGTAGTGCTGACACCCAAGCTCGCTTGCTCTAGCTCACACTGTAGAGCTGCTTTTGCTGAAGCAGGAGCCTAACTTACTCTTCTCAGCATCCCTCTGTGCCCTATCGATGTGTCAGCTACCTGTCACAGCTCTTCTTGGTTGCCTTGAGCTGGGTCTTTCTCTTCCCAGATGCACAAAAGCTCCTCTTCCTTGCACAAAATTCTGCCCATTATTATTTGTACCCTAAGGGCTTGGGTCTCAAAGCAGCAGCTAGATGTGGCTAGGTTCAGTGTGTAAGCAGGAGCAGCTATGAGTCACTTCTTTTTGCTGTAAGACTGGAGAGAGGATGCTCCTTTGTGGTTGGCCATTAAAAGGGACCCCACCAGGAGCTGCTGAGGAATGAGCTACAGTTCCCTATCCCCAGGTGACCGTGGATCTGCAGGAACCATGCCCGCAGTGACCCCAGCCTAGGGATGCTTCATCCCAGAGCGGCTGAGCAATCTCTCTCATATTGGCATGAGATATGTGCTGTGGGGGAAAAACAAAGCATCTCAGGATAAGTAGAAATGTATTTGCTCCTACTTAGACTTGTCATCCCTTGTGCTATGCCATTTGCTAGATAATGTGTTACTGTTGCAATTAGGGATCACATCTAAATTTAGTTAATATACGAAAGTATGTTCAAGTGCATATATTCCTTCAATAATATCACAGCGTACACAGCTGTATGCTTGTACGTTTACATAGTCTTACATTTGCTGTTACACTATCAAACAACCAAGTAGGAGTGAACAGCTAGATTTGTAAGTCATCATGCATAGTGAATTGTGGATCTGTCCTCTTCAGAAGAGCAAAGGATCCCCACTTGCATCCCCTCAAATTGCTTTTTTTTTGCTAGTCTGCCTTTTGCACTCCCCACTGGCAGATGCTAATAACATTATAGCGTCATTTAAAATCATGATCATTTGCAGATACAATTTTATGTTTGTAAAGGTCTGATACATCCTGGCTCTGGTGTGTTCCCCAGTGTGGTAGCATGAAGACTTCAATGTCAAACTACAGCTGGGAATCAGGGATAGCTGGCTGACCTTCAGCTAACCCTGGCAGCCAGCTCCAATTAGGGCAAGGAATGCCCCCATCTCACAATTTGTATCCAACTAATACCCCTTAGAGTGGAGTTTTGAGGAAACAGCTTTAGAAATTATTAAGACAGCTTTTCAGCAACTGAGAATCAACTCGAACAGGCTCCTCAAATCTCCTCAAAAGCTGGTTGAAGCCAGCTGACCACTGTGACCTGTAAGATGACATAACTCTCACAGGATTCAGACACCACCATCAGGAATGATAGCAGACATCAATGTTAAGAGGAGAAAAGAGATAAAGACCAATTCCCAACAGAGAGGAAAAGCACTAAAAAGAGATGCAATATACAATATATGAAATAATTTTAAAAGGATCAAATAAAGTTAATGGAATGCTTTGGTTGGCTCTTTTGGGGGGTTTCTTTTAACTTCTTTTGGCAGGAGGCTTGAAAAATGAGAAAGAGTAATCCAGGGATAAATGCAAAATGCAAGCAGATCAACCACACATGGGAGTTATTAAAATCCATGTGACCAACTACATGGGAAACACATGTTGAGTTAAAGTATCATGATTGCCACAGGTGAGACCACAGAGCTCTAAGTTTTATTGTGCCCCCCATGGCTGTAAGGCAAGAAACTGCTCTCATGCTGCAATGCAGCAACCCAGATGTTCTGCAAAGGCTTAAGGCTGGTGTTCGTGTCTCACCATCATGGTCCTCTGCTCAGATGGGCTAGAATCACAGGATGGTTAGGGTTGGAAAGGACCTTCAAAGGTCACCTAGTCCAACCCCCTGCCATGTGCAGGGACATCTTTAACTATATCAGCATCAGCTTGGCTCTTCCACATGCGGAGGAAGGATGAGCAGATAACTGTCAGTGGGTGCTGGTATTAAAAAACAGGCAAGTGTTAATTACCTGTAACTGCAGGCAGCAGCTCCCTTCCTCCAGGACCTGGGAGCCAAGCAGACTGTGTCTGCTGAGCCTGTGCCTCACTGCTGTTGTCCCACCTGAAGAGCAGCAGTCAAGATGGTCATGCTGTCAAAATGGCTGGACTTACCCAAGCTTTTATGAGGCCTGGAGCTGGGCTGGAATAAGCAATGGCCTTGGTGGGTGCCTACGCTAGTAAATAAGCAGAGGTGTGCCAGCGTCCGTACTCAGCGTGGCCCCTGGCAGGGCTCTGCAGTCCTCAGACAGCTATGCCTGCCACAGACAGCAAGTTGCTTGCTGAAAGTTACTTGTTTAAATAGAAAAGATGGGGTATCCCCAGATACATGCCTGAAGACAGAAGCTTCTTGCTTGAATTGAAATAGACTGAGAAGCTGCACCAAGTTGCACAAGGGCAGAAAATCCTAAAGAGGATCACACTTTGAAAGCATTTGAGAAACACTGCATTAGAAAGGGAGAGGTTGGGGAGCAGGGTCATTCTCCAAGCAACGCCTACTGAAAGACCAGAATATTTCCAGCATTTTTTGAGGCACTGTGGTTGTGTTCTCACAATGTTAAGAGCTGCATATTTAATTTCAGGACTAACTGTCCCTGCAAGTACAGCTTTTTGGATGAAAACAAGAGGCCGACTCCCCGGCGGGACGTACCATCCTACCCAAAGGTACCACACCTGCTTGCTCTTCCCAGAATCCTACCACACGCTTGCTATACTGACAAGTGCTGGTTTACAATGCTTGACTCACTAGCCATCTACATCCTAGCTATTCTAAATCCAGGACCTGATCCGAAATCCCCTGAAGCCGATGAAAAAAAGCTGTTGTTGCCTGAGGTGAATTAAAGTTGGATCCTCAGTAGTCTTTAATATTTGAAAGGCCATTAGTGTTTGAAGTGTTAATGAACATTTTGAATTCATCAACATTTAAAGCTCTTTTGTCTAGTTATATTTGTTTATTCTCCATGCTCAGAACAAACAATCAAAAACAGCCTATCATATTGTACTCTAATTGAAAATAGTGCTGCTGCCTGTTTTCTCCTAATGGATTATATTTAATAAGTAATTTATGGGGATGCTTCACCTAGGGAAACAAAGAGAAAATGTGACATTGGATTCTCTCCAGAATGATTCATTGTTCCTGTGAAAATGAGATAATGTATTTACTAGAGAAAACAGCAATGCTTGAAGAAAAATGTCTACTGGGCAAGTACAAGTAGAAATCCACAGTGACAAATGAGGCTGAAACCATGAAGCATACAGCATCTTTGGTCCTAGCACCATCAGTCTTTGCCCACAGGAATTATTCAAAGCTACCAGGCTATGTCTGCTCAGTGCCCACCTCACACCTTGACAAAACACCAGCTCACACATGTGCAAATAGGAGCTTAAGACTGGGCATTTGCTTGCACACATCCAAGCTGGCTCAGCCACTCTGAAGTTCACATGGTCCTGTGTGATGCAGGTGTATGATATGGACACGCATCCTTGCATATTTGTCTTCAAAGCCTTACAGAGCAATGAATTTTAAGTTCTGCTGTTTATTCTGCTCTTCCTACCAAACGTGACTTCTTGATCTCTGAAGCAGGCACCATACATTTCTTTTAGTTTTGCCCAAGAGGCTCGTGCTCCTGACACTAGCACATGTTTTCACAAAACATATCAGTTCTAAACCAGATCTTTTCCCTTGGTAAGTATATATGTCAAATCAAACTTTGATGTATTACTATGATTAGTAGGATCTGGAATTAACAACAAGTGCTATGAAGAGTTTTACTGACTGACTGCAGAGTAAACTGGTAGTCTTTCTGTGCCATCCCTAGACCAAAGCTCATAGTTTTGGTTTTAGGAGTTTGGGTTCTGTTGGACAGATTGGCAAAATTTTGTATCAGTTGTGAGACACTGGATTTGTCCAGTGTCAGTGAGGCTGAGAAACGATGAGTACACTGATAGATGGTGTCATGACAGCAACATACATTTGTTATCAAATAACAAATTCGTACTGTCAATTCACAATTTTCTTGCAGAACATCATATTCAATGTACATTATATGTGCAAATACAAAAATAATTGTCTTCTCAAGAAGGAAATTAATCTTTGTTGTTATTCTACCTTGGATTAAGTATCAACAGTTTGATGGCTCAGATTTCATTTACCTGCTCAGTACAGTAAACCCAAACAAACTTAGAGGCAGCCATGGTAAATGGGCCAAGCGAAGCTACAAGGTTTTTGTAGCCCAGAAAGGCTCTGATGAATGGAGTCTAGAAAAGATGAATTGGTAGAGTCCTGGTCTTCTAACCCCCCACATTCCTTTTTTCCATTTTGTACACAAATCATAACTGGCTGATGAGCTTGGGTTTGTTTTAAGCCTCTGAGCATAATGATAAAAAATCACTTGAATCTTGCAGGCTGACAACCAATTTAAAAATGTGGGCGTTCTTTAAAAAAATACTCAAAATGAGAGTATAAATCATCTGAAAGTAAATATATCATTCCCTCCAGCTAATCTAACACTGCAAGTGCAGACACTTCACACCATCCAGCCATAACTGGCTGCATCAAATGTTACCCAGTGCAGCCAGGGACAGATCTGAGCCCTGTGCCCTTTATATCCCTGTGCTGGATTTACCCACAACCCCATGCATAACACCTCCACTCTCCCCTCATTTCTTCCAAATTCTCCACCTCTCTGACCCACAAGGATCTCCACTGACCAGTGAGCTGCCTTGGGGCTTGCTGCCTGCTAGGTATGGGCATCCTGGCCTGACCACAGGCAGCTGGTGGGGAGGGTGAGGAGGGTTGGGCAGGCAGAGTGAGATATCAGTTGCTCTCTCCTTGGGAAACACAGCTAAATCCCTTGTGAATAGAACTCTGAGAGTGTCAAGGACATGCCAATAGCAGGTCCCATGCCTGGGTGGGGGACCCTTATGCCAACTGGTTTTTTGTCTGCAGTACATGCTGTCCCAGGAGACCATTGAAGCACTTCGGAAGCCAACCTTTGACGTATGGCTGTGGGAGCCCAATGAGGTAAGGATGCTGTTTTAGCTGGGTTAGCACTCTTTCTGAGAGCCAGCAAAGCCAGAAGAGCCCTTTGAGATGGTCTGTGGGTTTTTTCCCCTTTTCTGCCCCTTAGTTTCTATCCCTTTTTTATTCTCATATCACACCAGAATACAGTAGTTTTTCCTAACAAATGCCAGATAGACTATGCTGATTATCATACCCTGACTCCTATTTTTTCTTTAATCTTTTCCTAGTAATATCCCACAACAACTGTACACTGTCATTACTGCCACATGAGTTGTCTCATGCCATTTTATCTGAACAAATCAATCCCTAGCAAAATGCATGCTCAAGCACATCAGCAGCAGCTCTGCTCAAATCAATAAAGCATCATGCTGGTGTATGAAGCCAGGCAGAGATGCATGCACTGATTCACACCCTTTTAGGTGAGGATTTTTCCTGCGGTGTAGTCTGAAGATGTTGCTAATACATGGCCTATTAGTATTTTCTTGTTGCTTAATTGTCTTATTTTTCTTATTGCTATTAGTATTATTCATTGCTCGTCACCTGTATTGCAGAAGGTTCTGGAAGGCCCACGTGTAAACCTCTGTGCAAACATGAAGGAGAAGGATGTTTCTGTAATGGGCAGCTTATAATATAATGTAAAACTAGATTCAGCAAACACGACCGTATCTCACTTAGGAAAAATGTAAGGGGGGGCAGGACTAAAGTAGGGGTTTAGTGTTGCATTCTTCCTAACGGACGGACTGGGTAATTCTAGTTGTACCCCACCAGCAATCACTTTAATTACCTTTTCAATCAGATGTTGTGCATATAAGAATCATTCTGGCTCAGCACCTGTAGGTCTACATGACAATTATAAATACCCCACACCGCACCCGCAGGAACAAAATATTCCCTCTAGTGGCTTTAGGTCCATCTCCCATTTGCAGAGGCTGGCAGAACTTCCCTTGTGCAGTCCATGCCAAGCTAAGGCTGGTTCTCTGCAATTACTGCTCCCTCTCCAGTCCCTTTTCTCTGAACTATGGCCATACAACTGCTGAGGCAAAATGGCTAGGCCCCAGCTTTTGAATGCCTGTCAGGTCTTTACAGCAAGAGAGAATTACGACCTGCCAGGTGGATCATAACACTGTTGGCTCATTGTTGTTCTGACTATTAAGAAAGAATAGTGAGAGACAAAAAACATTATCCATGGATTCTTGTGTGCTGAGGCATATTATTTTAGCACAGTAACTCATTCAGAGTACTAGGAAACACTATATGGTGGCATGAACAAGGCTAACAAGAGGATGCGGAGATTAGACATGCCCTATGAGCAGTGCTGCTCAGAAATAAGATACCACACAATCTCTAGTGAGCTGAGCACCATATGGGTTTATCTTACCCTTTTAGCTCTGGTTTACGTTTACAAAGAATATTTCAATTCTGCCAGTGCTTGTTTAGCAATGAGCATTTGCCCACATGTTCAGCGTAGGGCAGGCAGGTTATAAACCTTAGTCTTCTGTAAGCAAATTAATAATGTGCTCTGCAGCATCTCAGTAAAAAGAACTATGCAGCAATCCTGTGTTCTCTTTCTCAAATGCCCATTCATTTAAGCCTTAGAGGAGTCCAATATTCAAGCTTTTGCTGTTGACCCAGAAAGCTAAAAATGAAAACTGAGATTCTCACATGTTCAAGGGCAGGAGCTTTGAGACTACAGTTACCTTGCCACTCACCAAAAGCTCTCTTGGCAACAGCTGGGGGAAGATAGGTATTTCTGAAGGTAATTAAGCCCTTCTGGAACCAGATTGTTGCCTCAGAAAGTCTTTTCTGAAACTGTTGCCAAACATATATTCTATCTCAGGGACTAGAACAGGAAGCGGTGACCTACAGCAAAACGCTATCCATGTGATTCAAGCACCTTTCAGCTCATGACGTTGTCCCTCAAGTCTTGCAGGAAAGTCTCTTTCTTCTTATTCAGATGACTCAAAACTAGCCTCTTTTTTACTGCATGAAGTATGTATATTCCCTGGATAAAGTTTCATTAGATGAAATAATTTTTCTGGAGAGTTTTTAAGAGCCTGAATAACAGAAACCTAACTATAAATGTCTCCAAGGCCGTATTTGTGACATTACACTCATCATGTTAAAACTCCTGGATCAGTCTACAGTCTAAGAACTGCATCAAATAATTTAATGGCTACATTTCATCCTCTGCATATTTTGCCTTCAGAAATGGGAATGCAGATACATAAACTCCTGAACTCCTGTTCATTTCTGACTGGTGGCAGCTGTTAAGTGCCCAAACACATCAGATGGTCAATATCTTTCTTTTCCACTATTTTCAAATCCAGAAGATTAACTGGGATTGGTAGTGATATATTACCTTCACCCTCCTTCCTACTGCAGAGCAGATGTTGTCTCAAAATAGCAGCCTGCCTCTGCATTTCAGCTATTGGGATTCATAGTTACAATTTACAGGAGTGGATGGGCACAAACCTGCTGCAGTTTTGTAGGGTTATATTGGTAGACCTTTTGTTAAACAAGAAACACGAGTTAAGATAATGGTGTTAGGAACTCACAAGAAGTCATAAAGAAAGAAGATACTGACACATATCTAGAATAAAAGGTTTTTTTAAGGATCTGTTATTTTCTGCTGCCATTTTCTATACATCTAGGCCCTGGTCCATTTCTGTACATCTAGGGCCTTCGGAGTCAGTAGGAAAATTCCCACTGTTTTCCTTGAGCATTAGAACATATCCTAGCTGAATTAGAAAAAAGGCAATACTTTTTTGTGAGAAGGCATTGCTATGAAACACATGAATCACGATTACTAAGGAGTGCTGGTGTGATTCAAAGCGCCCCGCAAAACCTATGAAGTTAACAGCAATCTGTCTACTTCAAAAAGCTTTGAGAACCTCTCTATCTATCTCCCCTCTTGCACTGTCTTTAATCACACAATCTTTGAACATCTTTCTTTCATCTTAACAAGAGGGCTCTGCAATTATTCGATGCTTGCAAGGAGGAAATTTACTTTGCAATGTATCAGAAAGCAAAGTGATATTTACCAAGCCGATAACCTATCTGTTCCTGGCTGCAGATGCTGAGTTGCTTGGAACATATGTACCATGATCTTGGACTGGTAAAAGACTTCAACATCAATCCTATCACGTTAAAGAGGTGGTTGGTAAGTATTTCAAATCACTCATATTTGAAAATTTTCAAAATCAAAAATCGATTAAGAAGACATTTGGTCATGGAATTAACTTGATTCACCAGAGTAATCCCACTGAAAGCAGTCAATCTATACAAATTCTTAAAATTTAAGTACTTCAGCAAACGTTTGCATTCTAGTGGTAACAGATGATATTTTTTTAACTGTTTTGCATTTGTTTGCTGAGATTTCTATTGCTGAGAGCAGTTCATTTCTGGTGAATGCTCTCGGTATCTACTGTAAATGGAGACAAGACAAACATCTTCAGATATGGCAAAAAAAAAAAGAAGCCAGTATGCGCAATAATCATTAGATGTACTACATGGGGAGTAAAGGAGCAAGTCAGGAAAGAAACAGAATTTCTGAGAAGCTAAATAACTTTCTTTGTTTCAGTCTTTAATGTTGAGAATGTTGCAGAGATGCAAGACATGATAAAGTTAAGATCATACAAAACCAAGATGTCTAAAGACGAAACACTTCATTTAAAAATCAGTTTGCTTTCAAAGCATTTACTAAAGAGCTGAAAAATATACTGACTTTCTTAGAAAAACCTGTTGTGTTCTTAAAGAACTGTAGAATAGCAAATATTTCACCCCTTGTTTAAAAAGGATCTAGGCATAGCCTGAAGAATTATAGTAAGTAAAAATTACATCTTTACCTGACAACTAATTATTACAGTAATTAAAAACATCATGATGTAAAGTTCATTATACAGGTGTTTCATACGATTCCTGTAGCAAAGACTTATATCTCATTGATATCTTCTAATTATCTGGAAAGTATGAACAGAATAGAGGGAACCGTTTTACATGATGGATGTAGGCTTCCAGAAGGGCCTGAACAAATTCCACAAATTCAGAAGGTGGTTAGCAAATGCAAAGCAAAACTCTGGATTCATCATATAATGAAGTAGGGCAGGAGTAGAAAGCACCCAGGTGCAAGCTTACACAGGGCAGTGACTGTCACTGCTTGGTGTGCTGCTGCACAATGAAGCTAAGGCGGCATAAGGCTAATCAGAGAATGCAATGAGGGATAAAATGGACGAGTGTTATCATGTCACCACAGAAGGCATAAGGTTTACCTGAAATTTATTTCTAGGCCTTTTTAGAAAACTAGTATGACCACATTAAAGGAGATATATAAAAAATGATCAAGACCTTGGAACTCTTTCTCAAAGAAGACAGATGAAAAGCTCGGTATTGTTGACCTTAGAAAGCAGCTGAACATAAGGGGTGGGATGAAACCCAGTACAAACAAGGCTAGCACAGACTAGATGAAACAGAAAATTTCCTCCTCCTGTTTCACAGCCTGAAAACATGGGGAACAAGGTGATATGTCAACACACATCAACATGCCACCCACATGCATTACTGCAGGCAGCTTCCTGTTAGCTTGTATCTCCAAGTAATTGGTTACCACTAGCATTTAAAACAGCCTTGTTCTGAATAACTAGAGTACTTTATTATGTATTTTCTACAAAGGTAAGACAGGGTGAGATTTCCTTTCTTAAACGCTGACTTTGCAGAAAGAAAGATGATTTTAAAAAGCCTCAAGGACTCTATTTCAAACTATACTTCCCCAGGCGCAGTATGGTCATCAGTTTGAACTTAAGTGGGTGAGAAAAACCCACCTCATGCATATGCTTGCTTTCTTGCTCCTACATCCACTGGGTACAGAAATCTTCCAGAAAGGGGAGGGACAGATGACTAATGCAACACAGTCACTCCAGTCCTTCAGTGCTCTGAGTCAAGAGTCCCCTGGGATGCTCTGGGCTCCACTGCTGGTTGTATACATTACATCTATGCAGTGTTGTACGGTACCTGGGCATGACCATGGTGTCCATGCAGAGGCTGTGACACACTGCCCACCACCTGTGAGCCTGGCTGTCAACCATATTGTGCCATTATTTACTTAAAATAATAAATTACTAAAGTCCTTGCTGCAGAATAATCTGAACAGCTTTGCAATGAAGCCCCAAATACTGAATAAGCATTGAAAACCCACAGTTCTCTTGACCCAGTCCAGAGCTTTAAGTCTTCCTAGAAGTCAGGTCCCAGGTTGAAGGGTTTGATCCTGATGTGTCTTGAAGACTCTTGAAGTAAATTCACTATTTAGCTGGAGAAGAGGACACAAATTCTGTCCATGTCATTCATTCAGGCTCAGTAATTGAAGCATGTGCATAAGGGCTCCAGGTTATGGGTGATTCAGCAGAAGGGGTCCAACAGTGCTGCTGATGCTTGGCTGTTTTGTGCAGGACAGGACACAGGCTCTCTAGTGCGTTGTAAAAATGACTGTGGCATGTGGTAACCCAGCTGTGCCAGTGCCACTCAGATAGCCCAGTTGACAGTAGTGAGGACACATGGGAAGACAAGCTTTAGCTTGCATTTGTAATGAGGGCATGTAGCCAGGATCTGTAGAAAGTTAAAATCAGTCCCATGTGCCTATATGGCTTAATCTCTCCCATGCTGCCTTAGCATGGGAAATTCACACAAGTAAGCCAGGGCATGTGCATTCATATCTTCACTTTGCCAAGCAACACATCCCAAAGTGCTACCTCTGAGCATTTGAAATGAAATAACAACTACATTTCAGCCTTGAAGATTTCAAAGCTGCAATTTGCATTCAGCAAGAGAGGGGAACGAGGATATATTTGGAGTTCTTTACACATCCCAAAGACACCATTTAACCACTGCACAGTTTGAAATACAAATTCAGGATGAGAGCACAGAGTCCTGTCTCAAGACTGAGATGCATTTGGCTGTGCTGGGATGTTTACCCATTGCTAGCTGGTATATGAGAGAAGCTGCTATGAGCTTTACATGTTGACAAATTCCTGAAAGGCAGTAATCTCCCACCCTCTCCCAGGAAGGCAGAGACTGTCAGAAGGCCTTTGTGCTGTCAGTCTGTCCTAGCAGAAAATAATAGTGAGCTCCACAGGACACCTGTAGGGATATAAAGTGCTTCCAGGGAGGCTGGGAAGCATATGTAATCATATTCTTATAAAGAGCTCTTTTCTCTCTGTTTCATTCCCTCTCTCTGCAGCTGTGCATTCATGACAATTACAGAAACAACCCCTTTCATAATTTCCGGCACTGCTTTTGTGTGACCCAGATGATGTACAGCATGATCTCGCTTTGCAGCCTCCAGGTATGCCCTCCACCTCAACAGTACTACTCCATTTCCATCATGGGGTATGTGTTCATCCACTCAGCACCATGAAACCTGTGCCACTTTTCTTGCAAAACAGGCCACCAGCTCGCTAGCAAGTGATGAGCTTTGCAGTAGTAGCTGCATTGGTTTAGTCCCTGGGGCAAGGAGGAGGTGGTGCATTGCCACCTCCGGCTGCCCGCTCAGCCATCCCATCCCAGATCCCAAGCACCTACACAGCTTTCTGAGGCTGCTGGGATGTTACCTTCACCTCCTGGATACCCCTAATCTGTACACTGAAGCTCTTTTGACACTCAGATAGCATGAAACATCTATGAATCAGATCCCAAAGCCTGCTGAATTATGGTTTGTGGATATGGTCTTCATCTGTGACGCAAAATATTCCTAAAAGAGGTTTTCTACAAATGTGTGCACCTGGGTAAGCTACTTCAAATAGTGCCTTGCATGTACAGTATGCAAGATTCACATTCAACCTGTGCTTTGTTCAAAACTATAGGCATCGTTTATTTTCGTTGACTGGATAACTTCTGTTTATATATTCATTTCATTTCTGTACAAACCAGATTTTACTCAGTTAAAAAACCCATGTCTTCTCCTTAGCTAAACATCTCAGTTACTGGCCTAAGTATTTTCTTGCCAGTAGGAGAGTGAAAAAAACTTGCTTTAATGGAAGTTGGTCGTACTCGGAAACTCTGAGAATGCAACACTTAATTTTTCTTGCTCTTTTCATAACTTTAGTTAACGCAGAATACAATGGCAACTAAGTTATCTTCCAGCCCACCTTTAGCTAATCAGGATGCTCAAATGACTTGTAAGATGCTATACTAATATCTCAGTGCTTTTATATGATCCCTACAGTAATAACAAGTTTCAAGCAAATTGCCTCCTCTGAGCTGCTGTTATTTAATGCAACAAAGGCAAATCTGAGTCATTTTTACTGGAAAGGAAGGTAGAATTCTTTTTTGAATGAAGTAAATTGATCTGTGGAAAAACACTTCATTTTGCTCAGATTTGCTTTTCTCTGAAAAGTCAGTGTATGTGGGTTTTTCACTTTTTATCATTTATGGGGATAGAAGAAGTAGAAAACATAATACTACCATAATGTTCTATATTTTACAGGAGAAATTTTCCCAAATTGACATCTTGATTCTCATGACTGCAGCAGTGTGCCATGACTTGGACCATCCGGGCTACAACAATACGTAAGTCTGTCCCTTGCTTTCTCTTCCTTTAAAATTCATAGGGAAGGTAATACCAGCTGGCATTTTTGGTGATCAGGTTCTCCTTCTCATAGCTTGAGCTGGCAATGACCTACCCCAAGGCCCTGGTGTTCACTCACACATAGGCCAAGGCAGAGCTTCACACACAAAACTCAGGTCTGGGTTGGGGTTGCCAGCTGTCCTTGGCTCTGTAAGGAAAATGTTTTTTCATATCTCTATTCCAACACTTTCCCCACTCCTGAGAAAACAAAGTAAAATGTACAGCTGAGAGAGAGGGAATAAATTATTATAGCTCTGTTGACTGAAATGGAGTAATTACATGAAAATTCACACCATGATTTAACTTTCACAGTATTTCATAACGATAAATAATGAAGTGCATGTTATTCTAATTATTATCATGTGAGGAAATAAGAATTGTTGTCCCATGGACACTTTTGTGTGCATGTATGTATGTGTGGAAAAAAAAAGGAAAAAAAGAGAATCTAATTTATTTGTAGCCATTTGTTAAATAAGGGCAGAACCTGATTCTGATTGGGGTCAGTGAGAATCTCTCTGTTAACATTAGTGGGGGTTGAATGGAGCCCAGACAGTTCTTTCTTTGTTTGTCTTATGACATTTTAAGCTTTAAGACACTTGATAAAATAAAAAAAAAAAACAAACAACAACCCCAAACCAAACCAAAACCGAAAACAACATCTACAGGGAAATAGTACCTGAGAGGATATTAAAATAAAATATATCTTCTCAAAAAATCTGATTAAGTATTAGCAATCAAAAAGCAAACTGTATCTAATTGAATAAGTATTTTAAAGAATGTAAATAAAAGTAAGCAGCATGGTTTAGAGCAGCTGGTGTGCGTTTGCAGGAGTTCTCATTGTTTCTCTTCACATCAGCTATCAGATAAATGCACGAACTGAGCTTGCGGTACGCTACAATGACATCTCCCCACTGGAGAACCACCACTGTGCTGTGGCTTTCCAGATCATTTCCCAGCCAGAATACAACATTTTCTCCAATGTCAACCAGGAGCAATTCAAACAGATAAGACAGGTATGAATGCTGTTCCCCTCTGTGATGTACAAACTGTTCCTGAAGATGTAAGCACTCGCAGACTTCCCTGCTCTACAATGCAAGTGAATCATTCTCCCTAGAGGGGAGGACTGAAAAAGCCCCTCACACTGGAAGGATTCAAGAGGGATTCTTGGAAAATTTCCACAGCAGCACTCCCTGGAACATCTCACTGAGAAATAATGAGTACACCCTGCCTATTAAAGCCTATGACATTTGGGGGTTAGATATTTATATTATTGAAGGAGCCAATTAGCTCTGACTGGGAAAGGATTAAGATCTCATGGCAGAAGTTTATGTTTTAAGAGAACATTGTATTAATCTTAAAAGGGGCTTCAAAATGAGCAAAGATTTACAACAGCAGAGCACTTGTACTGTTGGAAGAGGCTCTGGTGGACTGGGAGTCATCACAGTTACCTCTGAGACAGTGAACAATGCTAAAATTCCCATTAGACCCCTAAGGGCCAAAATTCAGGCTTAGTTTCCACACAAATGAAAAAGCATTTGTGCTTTTCATTACACACCAAATGAAAAAGCAGACCAATGTAATGGTTCAGATACCAGTCTGGTTGGAGTTACTGATTCTGCCAGTGCACAGGAAGCGGTCATGAGCCCAAAATGGACAGATCTGTATGAAAACCTGCAACTTTAAATTAATCAAGTTTTCCCATCACAAACTCAACCTCACAGGAGGATACCGAGCTCCTAACACATTGTCTGCATCTGAGTATTTCAAAGCCCTTAATCCAAGGAGGACGAGCACAGAGGACACCTACATCTACTGATCTTTGTCTCTTCCTAGGGCCATTAAGAGTCAGCAGCAAAATCTGTAGTGCTTTCCAAGAAGCCAATAGTGGATCTTGGCAAACAGAGTGTGGCTTTTAACATCCTGTTCTACAGTTTGTTTTTCCATGATTAGTCAATCAGAAAAGAAAAACCTCAATGTCTCTGGAATATCACACGAGTGTTACAGGCCAGTCCAACCAAGATCTTCATATACCATTAACTCTTTATAACCCTCTTCCAATTTGCTTGGCAGCTTCAAGCCAGAAACTTCCCCTTTAGGTATCAACAATGTACTGCATCTGAGGCTTTTTGTGTATAAGAAAGACCCTACTTTGCTCTGCAATAGTAGACCTTGTAAAGAATGTCAAGTTAATATGTGAACATATTTTCTTTGCTAGGGGATAATTACATTAATCCTGGCTACAGACATGGCGAGACATGCAGAAATACTGGACTCTTTCAAGGAAAAAATGGAAAATTTTGATTACTCAAATGAAGAACATATGACTTGTGTAAGGAGGTTTTCTGGATTATTAATTTTCTGTGCATAGGATGAAAGCTTGTAGATTGAAATTTGTTTATTTAAAAACCAAGATTCAATATACATTATTAAAAAAAAAATAAATCCTTCTTATATTCTCTGCCCCTCCAAAAATAATTACAATTTGAAAATGCTCTATATAAAATAGATTATTCCAGCTTTACAAATCCTGGAGTCCCATGAGGAAAAAAAAATGTATTTACTCTGTCAGGTCACAAATTCATATGGTCCATTACGATGGGGCAAAAAATACCAACAACAGTACAAACTCTAGTCTCCTCTACTTCCCAAGCCAGCCATCTGATGTCTTTCCCCAGCTGCCTCTGAGCGCTCCACGAACAACTTCATGGTCATTCGTGGCTGACTTTTCTTCATGCAACAGATAAGCACACGTCCCAGTGTGACATGTAGCAGTGCCACAGACAGGGAAACCAAGGCAGAGAGGGGATAAGTGATTTACAGAGTAACTGAGAGAGTGGAAAAGAATCCAGATCATTTAAGGCCTCTGATTTAATCCTGAAAATGTCCTTTCTGTTTGAAAACATTGCCTCCCTGTCAGTTGTAAAGACATAGGCTCTGGGTAAAGGAAAAAAGGGCTGGCATTAAGACTGCAGTATTAAATTATTATCCTCTTTCAGCTGAAGATGGTACTGATAAAATGCTGTGATATCTCCAATGAAGTCCGCCCAATGGAAGTAGCGGAGCCCTGGGTAGATTGCTTACTAGAGGAATATTTTATGCAGGTAAGAATGGGGGAGGGCTGCTCTTCCTGAATCCCACCTCAGATACAGGTGCTCCATCCTGTGACAGCCCAGTGTAGCTGTAGGATGGGAAGACCTCTTTTACAGAAAGTTGGAGTAGGATGTCAGCAAGTGAAGCTGTTCAGAAAGCAAATTAATGCAATTTGCAGATGAAAGACAATAGCAACCTAGAAATCCTAATGATAGCAGACTTAAGCTTGTCCTCTGTAAAGTAAGTTTGGTTTATGTATAGATGATTTTTGAGACAAAAGGGCAAGAGCAATGGCAAGAGATACTTGTCAAGTAAATTATTAAATATCACATAGGAACTAGTTTAGATACTTTTTGCTGCATGTGAACATCACTGTCTGCAAAGTCAGACTTTAAGCTCCACAAACCACTGCTCCTCACTGGATTCCCAGCTAAATACATTTTCTGACTGCTTAAAAAAGGATCCCTAGAACAGAAGCCCTCAGCTACCCCTGGCACATGGGCTCCCAAGCAGCATGTACATGCTGCAGCAGTGGCATCTCAGTCAGCGCATGGCTACAGTGCTTCGAGGAGATGCCAGAGCTTTCTTTTGTGTTTTGTCTGTATTTTGATAGGGTTCATGCCAAGAAGATATCTTGGATGTTGTGTCAGAAACACTCCTAGCTCACTGCATGTCCAGCTTTTTACTCAAAATTACGTATCTGTGTGCCTTACTGTTTTGGCCCTCCAGCAAAGGCACTGTGTGCTGAAAGACTCAGTAATTGAGAGATAAAGCCTGCTACAGGATATCATTTTTGCATGCACAGTCTGTGACCTCCTTGCACGTGAATCTACATAGAAACAATAAGTTATGGGGTCAAGTATGTACCTTGGTAAACTCTTTGCAGTCAATCGAGTTACTCTGCATCAACCTGGCTAGCCAGAACTGGTTTTAATAATTAGTAAAGAAGAAGATATAATTTCTCATTGAATACCTGAAAATAATCACTCTCTGGAAAACTATGAAGAAATCAAAGACCTATTCTTTCTCTTCCAGAGTGGCAAGAGCCATTGCCACCTTCTGAATGCCCTAAAATGTTTCGCCTCACAAATCTCACGAATTTGGAAAGGGAATCAGGTGGCCTTGTTGATCTGTAAGTGTGGAGGTTGATGTTTTCATGCCAGTGCTGTGCAGAAGTAGCTGAACAGAGTTTTCTATTCAGATACTTCCACTAAACAAAGAATGATGCATTGGCCCAAGAGAAACATACTCCTATTCTGTGCTATCTTCAGACATCACTGAGACCTGTATCTGAAGGCTACTACTCTTTAGCTAGTGATCTGCTTGTTGCATTACTGTCCTTAAAGGCTTCTAGCCATAATTAATATTTGTTCTCTCTGTATTTGTTCCAGAGTGACCGAGAAAAGTCTGAGGGGCTTCCAGTGGCACCCTTCATGGACCGTGATAAAGTGACCAAGCCGACAGCACAGATTGGCTTCCTGAAGTTCGTTCTCATCCCCATGTTTGAAACAGTAACAAAGGTAAGCCACCCAAGGCCAGAAGCAGAAGTGAGGGCATGCAAAGCTTCAGCATTTGCTGCATTAGGTGTTTACAGTTAGCCAGGGAAATGGGGATGTACAGTTCACACTCTGTCTTTCACCTCATTTCTAGCACATGTAAGTTAATGAATGCAAATTTAAATGTTGATATTCTTTTTTTATTTTCACCTAGCTATTCCCAGAAGTGGAGGAAGTAATGCTCCAGCCCCTTTGGGAATCCAGGGACCACTATGAGGAATTAAAACAGATAGATGACGCTATGAAAGAGGTAAGCTCTAAATATCTCTTTGATAAAGCAAACATATGATTTAATAAATCAAACATTATAATTTAATAGCATCTTAACTCCGAAACATTAGGAATGCTTATGGCATAACCATTATAATGAGAAACACACTGGTTATACCTGGCTGGAGAGAGGTGTGTACCAAAAGCAGTAAGTGTGCACATGAGCATGCCCTTGCCAAGTTCACCAGGCACCACACAAGTACAGCCATGGGAAGGAAGCTGTTTGCAAGAAAGGGGCTTTAGAACAAAACCCAGAGATATTGCCTGAGGGTAGCACGTTAGCAAACACCTCTTCCTGCAGGGAGCTGCCTTCCCTGGGAAGGAGTTAGCCTGGGCTAGATGGCTGCAAAACCTCCTGGGGGTGGGCAGCTCTAGGCATTGTACCACCAATCCGTAAGTTTATTTTCTAGGAAGAAACTTCCACTCACATGTCTACCATCAAGGATGTGCTTGGAATTTTACAAGGAGTTACTCTCTCATACACAGCAACCAATAGGATTAAACACACAATCAATGAAGCCTTTTTATGCCCCATGCTGAGTGGTAACAATATCTCTCATTTTGACATTTAAGGCTTAGGAGAGGTAGGATATATGTTTAAGCATGTTTGCTGCCTCTGATCATGCCTGCATTGCCTCAGGAGCCTGGCAGGGCAGATACCAAGGCCAGGCCCTGAGAGCAGGTGCCCTGTGCCCACAGTGCAGCGGCTGGCATGCTGGCCTGGCTCCTGCAGCATCCTGAAACCTGTGACACTGAGCCTGCACGACTCCCTTGCATGCTGAGGCAGATGACAAAACCTGCCCAAATGCAGTGCAAAGGTTTTCTGACATGAAAAAACTGATCATCTAGACAGGATGTATCAGTCACTCTGTCACTGGGAAGTGCCCTGGGGTACAAGCTGTGCTGACATCATTTGATATGTGGGAAATGAAGATTCATTCACTTGATCATCCTTGGCTGGATGAGTGGAATAGTAGCTTTCTGGTGTAGCTGTCACCTCATCCATGTGCTTTGGAGAAAAAGCCCTTCAGCAGCTAAAATTAATCACAGAGAACATGCTTTGGGGACATTAAGTTATAATGGAGAAGAAAGTCTTTTAGGCATTCTTCAGTTTAGAGAGGAGCATTTCTCAAATGAGGGAACTCAAATATGACTGCCAAACTTCCTGAGTCCTGCTTATGTTTCAAGTTGAGCTGAGATTTCACTTCTGGTTTACAGAAACTGTCAAACAAATTTTATGCAAACTGATGGAGCTTTTATTAGGGTGCATTGGCACAAGGGTCTTAGAAAAATAGGAGCTACCTGAATTCAGAAATATCCTGAAGCAAGAAGAGTTAGTTAATAATCTGAGAGCCCAGCATGGCAGGTGGTGAGAAAGACTGAGTTCTGTTTACTCAGGACATACATCCAGAGCAGTTTGGATGAAACAGTCCTGGTGATATACCAAGCTGCTGCCTATTATTTCACAAGCAATGTTGCACATACCTTGTGAAGAGATGAGCATTTGACTGACAGCAGCAGTGGAAAGCAGCACTGTGTGAGTCAGGGTAGTAATGCTCCTTTGCTCTTCCTTTCAGTTGCAGAAAAAGAAAAGTGACAGCTTGACCACAGGCAGTACTGAAAAGTGAGACGAAAAAGTCCGAACAAGACACAAGTCCTAAAGTTATTTGTTTTTTGAGAAGTGCTGTATTTGCCAAACAGACATGGTGGCTACATCAAAATGCAACTGGGACCATGTACACGGAGAGGTGGCAGGCACGGATGCCCCACAGGCTTGTCTACCTGCCTGGGCGCCTTGTCTACAGCCTGCAGCCTGCTCGCACAGGCACTGCCAGTGTCAGCTCCAAGGATTCCCCATGCTCCGTCATGCCCTCTGCTGCGGACATTGCACGGGTTTCAGCACAGCTCAAATCTTCAGCAGATTTGCCTTTCTGGTCACCACACTGACTGCAGTGTGTAGAGACAAAGCAGAGCTTGGCTAAGGAGCCTTTTCTGGAAAACAACCCACCGGCATCCAAAACCAAAAGGAACAGTTGATTTAGTCAAGATACAATATACATGTGTACAGCAGTATGCTAATTACAGCATAGCTTAACAGATGCTTGTATTCTGACAAGGGTCTTGGCATACATTTTCATTTGCCTATTAGGCCCTAACGACACATTTCTCTGTATTACTCTCTGAATTTTATAGTGTTCACAGTACATTCAGAAGCCGGGCATAGTGGATGTAATTTTTTTTTCTACACTAGAAGAAGTCAGAAGAAACCTTAGTGAATTTGCAGGTTCTCTTTGTGGCCTGGTACAACTAGACACCATGGGATCCTTCAGCATGAGCAAAGGGAGTACAAAGCTGAAACCACTGTGCAAGCAAATTTTTATCCTTGAGAATGCAAAAAGCAACAACAAGAAAAACCTTCAAAGATGTACAGTTTTCTGTTTTGTTTTTTTTTTTACTTTTAAACTGATCTGCTAAATAATATATTCTTCTACAGAAATGGCTGTTGTACTTGTTTTCTTTTGAGTATGTGTTCAGGCGAAAACTGTCTCTGTTCCTAAAGACAAACACTTTCATAATGAATACAAGGGGCTGTAAAGGAGAGGTGAGTGCTGGTGGAGAATCTCTAGAAACATTCTTTGTGGTATACTTGTGTCGTAAGTGCAACACCAAGAGATCTTCACTTCTGTTGATGACTTTGTCATCAATGAGCCATCACTGGCTGCGGGGAGGGAAGCTCTGCCTGGAGTTGCACTTGTGCAGCCGGCCAGCAGCACTGTGATCAGCTCCTGTGCACCACCTTGACAAAGTGGAGACCAGAAGAAACCCCCTTCCTCATGCCCATGGGAGGAGACCCCCCACCACGCTGCTCACCTGATCCTGGCTTTTCCCACTGGGGAAAGGTCACCCTGCTTGGGGGTTTCAGCACTGAATATCAGTTCCTGTCACAGCATGGCTGACGAGACAAGTGGTTCACATGCACTTGCTCGCATCCCCTCCCTGGCAGCCATAGGCATGCAGCCAATGAAGCATGATGATAGTTGCTCTTGTCCTCGTGGCTCAGTTCTTGAGGCTGCCCCATCAACTTTGCTAGGTGTGATAGCAATAAGGGTGACGCTAGTGCATTGCCTCTGCAAAGTCCAAAGCCACATGCATTTTCTTTGCTTGGTCTTCAAAAGAGATGAATGGGTGGGGGCCAATCTTTCCCCGCATGACCCAGGAAGCATCTTAGGAAGGTCAGCGTCTCTGCAATATGTCTAGTATGAAGTACAGCCCTGAACAAAACCCCTGTCTCCTGCTCTGGAAATTCAGATTTATTGTCCTGTTGTTGCTGAAAATTAATTCTGAGCTTAACTCTTGTTTCTCCCCCAGTGCCATTATCCATGTTTGGTTTCTTTCCTGTGCATAAAACTGTACTACTTCAACTACTCTCCAGTCTCTTGGGGAGATCAATATCACCTTGAAACATCCATCCCTCTACCCTATTCCTGGTTGCACACTTGCAGAGACCCGGGACTGTTACACAGCTAGTTCTCTCTGCTGGTTCCTCTTTCTGTCCAGGCTGCTTTCTCCTTTAAATAGCTTTGTGTGTGTAATTGTGGGCTTTCTCCTGCAAACTAGAAAAGCATCTGATCCCTGGATTTGAACAGTCCTAAGGGACTCCAAAGAAGATGGGAAGATCCAAGCACAGGGTCAGTCAGCTCCAAGCTACACAGGTATCTTCATGAATGGATGAACTAACCCCTAGTTTTGATTAACCTCAAACTTTTAATGCTTGAAAGTTGGACCTTAATTATGTGGTTTGGGACCTTTTTCTGTACTAAATCTTATAAACCAAAGTACATTGTGACCCAGATTGTTCTGCCATGGAATTCTTCACTTCATTTTCACAAGTAAATCAAATTTACCATCTCCATTCAAGCAGATTTCCATCACAAATCAGCTCCCAAAGCAGATGAGCTGTGCAGGAGCTACAGACAATTGCTTAGAATATGCCAAGTCCTGCACTGAGCTAGTTACACTAGATGAGAAAACCTGCCGTAGGAACTTGACTGCACTCTGCTCCCACTAAAACTGTTTAAGGCTTAGGTCCCAATAGGAAGTTTTGTTTCAGCTGGTAGGATTTTCTAATCCAACAAGTATCTATGCATGCGCTTAGCTCCCACAAGCCTAGTCATGGACCCTGGCATACAGTAGCTAATTGAATCGTACAGACTCCTTGGCTTTTTCTAATTGAAGTGCATGGGAGTTTCAGAATTGGTGGCCCTTAGTGCTTGTTTTGGCTCCATCATTTTTAAGAGTAACCTGAAAACTGTTTACTGGAGAGAGATGATCAGAAGATGTTGGTGAAATCCCACTGACTTTACTGGAGCTGCATCAGAAACATGGGGAAGAGAATGCAACCCATCCTCAGAGCTGCACTAGTGACTGTTGTGATGCTGTAACACACTGTCTGGCTGTTCTTGAAAGAGCAGGCAATATCCAGGCTGTTATTCATGGACAGCTCTAAAAAAGACCACATGCAGTCACAACCAGCTATTGATATAAATGGCATACCACAGCATTTTTTTAATCTCATTTGCCTTTGTAATATTAGATTTCCAAGAGACAATCCTCCCAACATATATTTAACCAAGGGGAATACAAAGCATTTTCTTATAATTCTAGTTTCTTGTACTTTTCCCATAATATTTGATCCTGTGATTTGCATGCAGATTAATGGATTTGAGAATCTTGGCAACCAGCCCATTAAAATGTCACACATTCTCAGGGTGACATTTTAAAAACTACACTAAGCATGAAAATGAAGTTTTTCAAGGCAGCCAGACAGATGTCTCAAGTGCGATTTAATCTTTCCTCTCCCTACTCTGATGAATAAGAGTGAGTATTATACCTCAGTGTTGTTTCAGCTTATGGTAGGTGCCTTAAAAGAACTTTCTGTGATCTGTTGCATGCATCTTTTCAGTATTATGACAGTGCCACATGCACCTCAGCCTTACCTTGCTGCTCCTATACTCGTGATCAAAGATGAGCATGTGACAGGTTGTAACTAATCCACACCATATAACTTGGAAAACTAATGATGAGCCCTGGGATTTTTCTTCTTCTTCCTTTTTTTTTTTTTTAAATGATGGATCCCACGGCCCCATACACACTTCATTTTTCAGTATGGTTTTCATAATCAGATCAAAATAAGGCTATAATATAACTGCATGCCTTGGGAAGGAAACAGATTTTTTAAAATGTGAATACCCCCACAGCAGCCAATTTGCAATGAAAATTTAGTGTGTGTTAAATACACAGCTTATGTAATGCCAGAGAAGTATCTGTACATGGAAATTGTTAATCTCTGCTGCCTCCGAGCAGCAATAACAACAGCATCTGTTCCATATGGGAATGAGGGAGAGTGCTGGTGCAGAGTACGAGTCCAGCAGGAGAAGCACTGTCAAGCAGTATTTCATTTCCCTGTTTAAACAGTGGGCTTTTACTGCAAACTGCCCCTCCTTTCTTGAAACACCTGAAGACAAGTCTTACCCTTGTGCCTGGTTTGTGGTATTAAAAGCATGCACACTTCTTTTTATACTCCTGTCATATTGTTCTGGTTTTTTGTAAAGGTTTCTGTGAGAGAGCAGGCACAGTGGGGCAAATCACTGACCCTGAGAATGCAAAATCTCACCACAGTAACCCCTGCCCTGCATTATCATCTCCTTGATCTCCATGTGGCAGGGCAGGGTATAGAACACAGCAACATGCCTTTTAGTGACAAGGAGCACTCAAGGCCAGCCTGCAGAAAGGGTGTATGTGCAAGGACAGCCTCATGTAAGGGCATCCAGCTGCTGCTCTGACTCCCAGTGTAAAAATCATTACTTTCCAAGGGGTTGCTCTGGAGTTGGGCACATCCCAGCTCCAGGCTGTGCTCCAGAAGACGCCAGGCAGATCCTGCCCTCTTAAGCCACCCTTCTGTTTGCACAATCCTCTACCATGCAGCACCCTTGCAATTAAGGTTGTTTGGTGCCAGCAAAGTAAAGTAAAGACTTTCTGAAGTGTGTTTAAAACAGCTCGGATGCTGTTTTTCTAGGCAACATGGCAGTGCAGCAGGCGAGCTATCCTTTCTCTCAACTCTCCAAGCAAAGGACTGGGCAGAGGTGAAGTTTGTACTCTGAAAAACTGGTGCATTGTAGTCCTGATCTGTGTGTGGCTGCTATGACAGCACAAGAAACCAGTAAGTCTTAATAACAAACATACATCTGCCACTGGCTTCAAATACCCTATTGAGCAAGTCACCAACCCAGAACTTCCTGCTTTCAGAAACCCACCTCTGCAAAGCACCTTGTGGTATTTGGGTGTAAAATGCTTTTAACGGCAAGAATCAACAGTTACCATCTTTAGAAAACACGACTTCATAGAAACTTCTATCAAAAACAACTTACTAGATATCTTCATAAATGAAGAAACTGTAACCAATAAGTCAAACATCTTTTTCTTGGTGATCATGTTGTAGTAGATCTGCCTCTTTGCTAGTTAGAAGTCATACTTCTCACTCTCACACACACACAAAAGCTTTCTATTTTGCCTGTAATCAGGAATTACAGGTGTACTTGGGCACATGCTCATACACAAAATGGCTATCTGCAGATATTTTTGTAATACCGCTCTTGGCTCTGTTGCAAGACAAACTTAGAGCCAGGAGGGTTTGGAATGTCACAGCCACAGAGTCATGTCACAGCCAACATATGCTATAATATCTCAGAGGAAAAATCTCTGTTTTCCAAATTTTGCGGAAGCACAGTTACTGCCTGGCTGACAGACCCTGCAGATCCTCTGCCCTAAAGGAAGCTCCAAGGTGAGAGGGACTTGCAGCAGCTCTATGTTGTTCTAGACAAAGAGAGCTTGCTCTCAGCCTGCTGATGGTGTTCTGGGCTCAGGACAGCTGGGACATGCTCCAGGCTATAGAACACAACAAGAAAATCAACAGAGAAAGCAAGGAGAAGCCTGGGGCAGGTGCTGGTGTGCCCAAAGCTTGCTCACACAGCGAGTTTGGTGTCTCCTTTCCCGCTGGCAGCTGTCCCTGCACTGCTTCCCAGTGCCATCCAGTGCATCTGGAGTTACATGGTGCCTCCAGGGCTAGCCGGCAGGGTTTGGCTTTAGGGATATAGCTGCTTATCTTGCGGAAGAGCTGAAGAAATGAGTTCCTAAAGGTTATAGGATAATAAATCTAAACCAGCCTGTACTTCAGAAAGTTCACTGGGGTGATGTGTGTGTCATAAATGACAATTTCATTTCTTCCACGCTGTATTTTTCCCCTCACTCAAGACTTTGATCCTCCTCGTCATGCTGGCTACTGTGTGTACTGCCAAGGGCAGATCTCCAGCTTCACTCACTTCTCCCAGCTCCTTTGCTTGCAAAAGACACACCACTCATTTTAGGGAAGGTGCGCCAGGCTGCACCGTCCAGAGCTTGTGGAAGCTGGCCATGCTTTGCCAGAGAATGGCAGCAAGTTCCTTCTCCATCTGGAAGACAGCCTGCATCCAGAGAAATCCTGGTTTGTAGGACTTCAGTGGACAAAAATTACAGGAATCTCCCCTTTATTTACAGTGTTACATTTTACCCTACCAGCCGTTTCATTTATTCATTCCATATGGTGATTTATTCATTGACCTGTGCTTCATGTTGCCATTTCCATCCATGCAGAAAGCACTAGCTGCTGCCTGAGTGCTGCACAGTGATAAACACCTTCATGAGAGACTAGGCTATCACAGGTCATCCAGCTTCATCTGCTGGCAAGTACATTTAAAATCAGCAAAAATGCATTCCTGTGCCTACATCTTATTTTATTTTAGTATTTTACTATTTTGGCTAAGGAGAAAATTGTGAACACTCACATAGTGGCACCCAGGTTTGAACTGCATTGAATCATAGACATTAATATAGACTCGTTTAGGTGTTCTACAGAATCAAGTCTCAACATGTGTCTTTTGCATAAAAATACATAAAATTAAATTGAAAAGGTTACAAGCTGATTAATATTAAAAGTCTGTACCAGTTAGTACTGTACAGTCTTTCTTTTAAATATAAACTATGCAGGCTAACTTGGGTTGCTTACTGAATTTAATTCCATTATTTCCAATGTAATAACCTTGTAACACCTCTGAATTTGTCTCTAGCACGAAGGTCCTTTCTCAGGTCAGTTGTTAAAATTTAACTAGGGAGACAATAATCATCTTGAAAGACACATTGCACAGGGAGGGGGATTCAGTGGCGTGACTTACAAGAGGAACTCAAAGTTTGCAGAGTAAGAATGGTGTTTGCAGACTGTAAAAGAGAATAACAACCCCTGGGACATTCTTTGAAAAAAGAGGTGAATTGTGCTTTGTGCTGCACGGGAGGATTTACTCTCTGTACAGTGGGATCAAAATCAAAGCCTGTTTGCCAGGTAGGGTTTTCCTGATCTTTTTTAGATTTCTTTTTTGAGCCCTGTTTTTGATTAGAGCTCAGTAAAAAGTTATTTTCACCACCACAGGTTATATCAGAATTCACCCTCTTTATGTGCATTTACACAGTGCAGTAGTCCTGAAGCTGCGGGCAGGTGCCTCCAACTAGCTGCCTGAAAAGTTTGCTTCTCTGTAATCAACCCAGATAACCAAGAGCACTTTAAAGGGCCTGGATTAGCCCTGGGTATGTGCCCATGGGCACATGCTGCTCTTACTGTACTATCTATCTCAACTGTTGCTGTATTTTTACTACAAGGTGACTGGCAACATAACCACAGATGCTCTGTGATGTGGGGCTCCCTGGAGGGAGGAGGTATCACAGTAGGCATTTGAGGGTGGTAGACATGACAATGACCAAGGCACAATACCACTAGGGACGGCAACACAGCTGTGACCTTGCTGTCAACACTAACACATAGAGAAGCTGGCAGTTGCCAGGGCAGGGTTAGCCCCTGCAGTAGGGATGCAGCTATAGCAAAAGGAAGAGCAAACCTGGCACCCTCAGGCCTCACTAGACAAAATTGCGGTTAAGCATTCATGCATGCAAGAATGGCAGATGCACAGACCTAACATGCGTACTGGTTTATGCTACGTGATGGCTGTGCTGTTTACATCACACATGATTTTACCTTCTTCATTAGCTTGCATCAGCTCCATCCATTTCCCACATTGTCCAAATATGAAACCTTTTATCCTCTCCAGTTTCTCATTTTTTTTGAATTATATTATTATCTACTCTACTCCACCAAGAAACCCTTTCTAGCCCATCTAAATGTATTCTCATGTACATAAAAGCAGCAAAATAACAAGGAACCATACAGGAGCCTGACATTTCTTTTCACACTGGTACTGGTACTTACTGTTCAAAATGTCCTAGAAGAATACTGAGGATGTCTGTCTTTTCACAGGTGAAGGGGACTAATCATTAGCAAGGACTCTCCATCTTTGGGAGCATGCTGCACCAAGCAGGCTATTTCATTACCCTTTTGCAAAATACATTGCAATCCCCTGGATGACACCCCTATCAGTCTCCTCACTCTCAACTGCACCACCACTGCATTAAAGAACTGCCAAGGGAGGATCAGAGAGGAAAAATGTGCAAAATTATTACGTTTTCTGATCTTAAGGAGTTAGCAGGTTTGGGAGGGTAACAGTCACTCTTCTCAATGATTACCTGGTGCTGGCGATAAACAACATCTGTAGCTATTACATCAAAAGCCCCAGACCACTTCAAACATCTCTGCCAGGAATATGATTCCATAAGTAACATGCATCAGCCACCCGTGGGCTCCAGCTCTGAGTGGCCCCACAGGAGCAGCAGAAAGACAAGCAAGCTGCATGGCCACTAAACCCACAATGATTAAAGACAGAGCCAATGCTTACTCTCTCAACACTGAGGCTACCGTGTATTTTTTTCACTATTTTCCTCCTCTAGATCAAGCTGAGATTAATCAGTTGGCAATTTTACAGTAACCACAGATCCTAGTGAGGGTCTTTGATGCAAATCACATCCCAAATGGGTCTGGCTCAGCTGCAACCCAGACCTCAAATCTTAGACTCAAATCTAAACTGCTTCTTCAGTCTATCTCTAATAAGAGCAATTCTACAGTGGTTATCCACATGGGTATGTAAAATAGCAACATATCACCAGGAGCCTTAGTTTAAAATTCATCCAGGGACATCCACCAGGAAACAGGAATCTGTACAAATAAAGTGGAAATGGGTTGCTCCCCTTCCTAGAAGAGGTTAGAGTAGATGTCATTAATTTTCTTTTCACTTTTAATTCCACATATTACTTTCTGCTGGAAGAAGACTTCACACCGTGGCAGTGCTGGATTGCTGGGAAGTCTGCAAATGTTAAAAGAAGCATAGTTTCTACCTCAAGGAGTTGACTGCATAAACGAATTAAAGTGGGGCAATACATGTCCCAGGATGAGAGAGCAGATGATGGAAGCACTCTGATGATGACGTCAGGGACAGCAGTCTCCTCCTCACACCCTCATTCCTCATGTAGGTCGTCCTCATTAAGCTCTTCATGAACCTTTGGTCACCAAGACATGGGAGAGAGAAGCCAGGAAAGTCATATGGATGCAGAACCCAATCAGTAAAACACTAATTACATTTCTCCAAAATGAAGTTGCCAATGCAAACTCATTTGCATCTTTTTCCAGCTGAAGTTTCTTGCTTGGCTTGGCTTGTGGCAGTGACGGTTACAACATGGTTTTCAGCTGTAGTTCAGGAGATTTGCTGATCGCACCAGTCCAACCCATGGCAGTGCACACAGGGGCTGGTACAGCTCCTTTATACCTGACAGAAGCCTGCTAGATGACTCTCTACAGGGGTGATGTTTTGGTTCTCAGAGGAGCTTGGCTGAAAGCTTAGATACAGAAAGACTTCCCCTTCCTCTCCTAGATCTTGCTGTGCCTTGCATTACTCCTCCATGTTCAGCTTATCTGTTGATTTTAAATCAGGATAATTTAGACATGCTTTCCTCCTGAATTACATAATTTTATTGTAAGTCAATGAGCTGAGTTGGGAACACTGTGCTCAGCTCAGCTAAGTGCAGGGAGCCCATTAAATTCACAGGAACAAAGCAAAGCACACAGGCAGGGGCAAAACACCAGCTGTCTTTACCCTTGCCAGGAAAGACTTTTCCTGTAAATGGGGGTGTACTTGACTAACCAGTACATGTGAGCTGGAAATCAGTGACTACTCCTGCCCAGGGATTTTTTCAGGGTCACACTGTACCACCTCCTGGGTGAGTAAGGGCTCGTTAAATCACACACACACACCCCGGTGCAGGAGTGGTGCAGCTCTATCTCTTCCAAGAGGAGTCAACTTGCCTCCTGCCAGGGCTAAAAACAAGCGGTCAGAGCTCCCTGGGACTGAAGTCCCTTCAGTTTGAGGGCCCTCATTCAGCCAGAGCAGACTTGGCTGAGTCTACGTGATAAACTGCAGGCAGATAGATAGGAGCTTGCTCTGCCCTGACAGAGAGCCCAGCATGCGTAAGCTGAGTGTGAGTAGTGGGTGTGCAGCTTTAGACTGCAGGGTGCTGTCAACTGGGTGGACCACAGCACTGCCAGTAAAGCCTGAGAGCAGGTTGGTTTTGCAGGCATCTGCTTCTGCGGAAGTCCTCCTTGGCTTAGGGGTAGCCAGGGTGGGATCAGCTCCCAGCCTCAGTGGCACTACCTGCCCTCCTGCATCCTCTACCCTCAGCTTGGGAACAGGAAAAGGTGGCAAAAGCAAGCTGCACAGTTCCAGCATTTCCTTCTCTGTGTTCTCATGGTGGCCAGCCGAAGCCATACCCCTCAGCTTGTCGGCTTGTCTCTGTGTTTGCCAGGCTCATTCCTGTAGGCCTGCTGTTATCATAGAATGGTTTGGGGGGGTGGAAGGGACCTTAAAGACCATCTAGTTCCAACCCCCATTATGAAAGGCAGCTGATCAGAAAGGGCAGCAGGTAGCCCAGAGCCCTCTCACCTGCGCTGTGCTCCCCTGGGCAGCAGAAAGGAATGAACATCCACATGGTGAAACACCTTCTCAGCCCTAACATCTCCCATTAAGGAATAAAGCAGCAGCCACACTTGCAGTGCTGCTCATTGCTTACCAGGCAGCACAATTCCCTGACCCTTTCTTCATATCTTTCAACTTTTATCTGATCTATATTAAAAAAAAATGTTATTCTATTAAAAAATACATTATTTCTTAAATAGGCTAACAGCAATAGGCTTTGCACATGTTAACTGTCCTCAGGCAAATAAGATCAGCTGGGTTCTTGATGACAGTTATGGAAAGATGAGGTGCACACACGGTATGCAGGCCTGACTATGCCTGAGGAATAAAGAGGTGGCATCTCTCAATTAAGTGATGAAGGATGAGTGTGGGAATAGGGAGGTGACCTCACCTCCTGCAGAGCCCTCCCAGGAGAGGGGCTTCCCTGTTTGTCATTACTGATGTTTGGTGCAGTCACACGCCTTGCTCAGCAAGACACATTATGCCAGTGATATTTCCAGGAGAGTCTGACTTCTGTCAGTGTGACACGAGATGTCACAACCCAAACTGGAGCAGGAGTACCAGGCACTGTGCCAAAGCACAAGCAGCATGCACAAAGGGGAATCAGGCAAAGGATAAGACACATCAAGCCAGAGGGACAGCTGGAAATAGGGCTCTGGTGACTCACACAGTCCTGCATCCCTCAGCAGGCACATGAGCCCTCTTCCTATGCCCAGCAGGTAAGGAGAGCAGCTCTCGCTGTGCCATGCATTCCTGGAAGGGAACATAGCAAGAAGCCCAGCCACAGACTGGGACTGGGTTCCCCAACCTTGCCACCTCTGTACCAGCATGGGGAAAGACAGAACTACTGGGCAGGGTGGTACAAGGCAGCCAAGGAGCAAGACAGGGCATTGCCTACACAGTGCCAGTAAAGCCCTGTGTGAGGCCACAGGGCAAGAAGTGAACTGGGAACCTCCTAATAATTATGGTAGTTGTTATTAATTCATGTAGGGATTTCCCCTATGCTATCTAGATAACACTGTTGGGCTTCCCAGCAAGCAGAAAACAAAGCAGATAGGGTGAAAAAAACCTTTCGCTTTTTGATTTATTCAACAAATTTTCAGTGCTGTTCTAAATATACCCATTACTCACTAACAGGAAGCAAAATCACAACAGCAGCTTTTCCATGCTTGTAACTGACACATCCAAATGGAGCTGCTATATCCAACTGTTGCCCAAGGTGCTACATCCAACCAATGAGCGCTTTGAGTTTTAAGCCATTAACCTTTTATGCAGAGGACTCTCAATAGTTACAAAGGTGAAACAGTCAGGATTTTTCTGGTTTTATTTCTTTTTACTGTAGACCATACCGTGCTGGGTTACAAAACAAAAACAAAGACTGGTTGAAACTTCCTCCTGGCTGAACCATGGAGAGTACAGAAGGGAGAGAGCCTGGTTTGATATAACTATTTTTGAGAAGAAATTTAAAATCCTAGATCGCTGGCTTTACACTGAGCAATCACTGGGACCTTTTGTCCTAATTTGGCTGTAGGTTTTTTGTTTGTTGGTTTTTGAGAGCTTTTTTGCTTTTTAATGAAGGCAGTGGCAAGAGAGGGAGAAGGCTGAAAATCAGACTTATTACGTAATGACAAAAGATCCTATGTCTTTGTATTAAAACAAACAGGTAGAAACTCTAAACTCTCTTAAGAAACTTCAGGAAAACTGAGAAGTACTGGTTGATTTTTGTTGTCCTTACTAGAAGTTGCCTGACAGAAAACAGTTCTGCCTTGTTTACAAAACAGAATTTCTTGATAAAGTATTCCAGAAATGCAGTATATGCATATCTTAAGACAGTGACTAGTTACTATTTCCCTGAAGATAAGAAGCCTTCACTTTCTCATGGCTGGTTTATTTGCTAAATGCTGTCAGCCTTAGATATGATGATGAATTATTATTCAAGGTAAACCTAAATATACATAGATAATAATATGAATACAGATAATAATATGAATTCTTCCACAAACCAGGAAGTAGAAGAAAGATCAAATCAATGTTGCCTTTCATTTAAATAGCTGGAGTGTCTCCTCCTGCCTTTCTTGAGCTTTGGAACATCAGAAAGTGAAGGAAGCACTGCAATGTGAAATACAGCAATTACAAAGGGGAAAAGGCAATGGAGAAATCCAAGACATGCAGCATTGCAGAAAACTAACTAGAATTTGTATGGGATGCTGCCATCTTGACAACATGCTGATGAGAAAATATAGCAACACCACTCTTATTTAAAAATACAAAACCCTGGTGGGTTGCAACACAGCAGTAAAGGCAGTTAATCAGGCTACAGGCCTAAAAACCTGCACAGATGGAATGCCAAAATTGATGTTTTAATTGGTGTTTTTCACATTGACTACTGTGTTTCCTAACTGCCTTCCCCTGGCAGTCACTTCAGAAAGAATTAATAGCAACAGCTACTTGCTTGTGCTGTACTCCTTTGTTTAACACAAGACACAGAAAAAACAGAAGTGCCAGCACGTATTGCTGACGTGGGGTATCAAGCAATGAGCCACTTCAGGAGTGGAAGAACCTTTCTCTGTAGTTCTTGCAGGACTTTCCAGAACCCTGGTGTTCAGGGTGCACAGTCACTTGTGCAAGCACATTGGAAATCAAGATCTGTCTGCCTCTACAGCCATTTAATTCTCTATCCCTTTCTCTTTCCAGCCTCTGCATCTGCAGCCATTGACAAATCGTGTCCTGGTTTTTTCTCATTAGTGAGCTACCGCACTTGGCTACCCCATCCTGGCCTCATTCATGCACATCACTGTGACTGATGGCAGCAGGGACAATCAGTAAGAGTTAAGCCCATAGGGCTTTTCCTTTTCAGATCAAAGCACTTCGCACAACATGTTCCAGCAAAGAGGAAAGAGCAGACTTTGGAGTGTATCAAAATTGGCAGCAACTTTTTATTAGCCAGAAGGTAAAGCAACTGCATTGTATTGGGATTATTTTTTCTTTTAAGAAAGGAACATTTTAGTTTATATAGTAAATCTGCTTTCAAAGTTTTGTTAAAAATGCAAGGATTGTTCTAAAGCATGCTACTGGAATGCATTTATTATGATTCCTTCCTGTTATGACAGATAAAAAGTCACTTTTTAACAACATGCTGCTGAAGGGGTTTCAGTGACGTCTCAGCAATGGGAGAAGGAAGCATATGTTTTGATTTAAAATGCTGAGGAAAAGAAACTTTTTACCTGCTTTCTTAAAGACTTCTTGGATGGTCAGTGCTCAGGAGAGAAGAAGGGGAGTCAGTTACCACAAAAAAGCCTAGCACAGTGTGGGGTGAACTTAGGTGGCCTACGAATACCCCTTGCAATCGTTTGAGGGCTCCCAGTTCTGCTATAAAACTACTCCCCAGTTGACCCATCCCCATTTTGCTGGGCACACATACATGCTTCAGTTTAAGTTCAGAAAATAAATACAAGCGAGCAACATCAGGTTGAGCCACTAGAAATAAACAGTTTAAATACCAGGGAGAGGAGTGTTGTCTCACTCTGTAGCAGAAGCAGTCACTCCTTTTTAATGATTCATGAGTGTCTGGTCGTTTTCCATTCAAGGTGTAGGAACACTGCAATGGATTTAAATCTGTCAGCAAGTTTCCTTTCTCTCATCACTTTTCACAGACCCCTTCAAAGCAGTCCAAACACACACAGGGGCTCACAGAGGAACTGTCGTGTACACAGAAAAGGAAACATGAAATGGAATCAGAAAGCTTGCAGGAAAAAGAACAAACAGAACAAACAGGCCTGAATCATCTGCCAGATAGCACATCTCATGTCACTCCCACACGCAAAGTCTGAGTTTCTTCCAGGACAGCAGGCAGGGTGAGGATCACGAGAGCACCCCACAGCCAGTAAATATCACTGCCAAGCTCTATCCTGCACTGAGAAAGTGGCTTGGGAAGAATATCCCCTGGGGATAGGAAATGACATGGTGGTCTCTTCTCCTTTGGAAGTGTAACAATACCAGCATTCACACTACAACCCCCTACAGGATCCGCAACCAATCCAGTGAAGCAGTTACATGTGTCATCCTCACATTCTCCTCCTCTGTGACTAAATGGTTTTGTTTATGCACATGGAGTCTTAACACTCAACATCAAAGCTAATGAAGAGAAGCAGGACTGTCACAGGGAACAGGCCCTGCAGGACAGGCATGCTCACAGCCTCCAGCATCCCTCCCATGCTCAGGCAAGAGCAACAGAACAATTCTTGGGACCAGCCATCATGATCTCAGAGGACTTGGCTAAAATAATGGTTTGATGACACAAAAGAGACCTGCTCACACTACCACCTCAAACACAGGATCGCCCTGTGACATGCAGAAATGATCCAGCATAAACTCAGGCTACAGATTCCAATTTGTTCAGAAATGTTGCAAGCTTCACACTGGGTAAAGAATCATTTCTTCACTAACCGCTAGCAAAAAATCCCACTAGTCAGAGCATTTTCCTCCTGTCCCGTCTAGGTTCACAAGCAGTGCGAGTACCATCCTGTTTCTGGCAAGACAGTACTAAACTTGCAAACTCCTCACCTGGACAATCTGAAAGCTACAGCCTGGGGCTGGGGATTCCTTAATTGCTTCCCTAACTGCTTCCCCTACAGCCACTTACTAAATTACATGAATACAAGAACCACAAAGTTTTAATAGCCACCATCATACAGCACGTAATTCAGTCTCCAAGTCACCATTCCTACCCATATCATCAAGTATTTCAGATGACAATTTCTCACACTTTCTTGAGGACCAAGGAAAATATGCATCACCAATGTCATACCAATGTGTTTACTGTACCAGACACAGCCAAAAGGTTTTCACCTCACACATGCAACTGTCCTTCAGAAGACTGAAATTACAGGGTTCCTTAATCCTAGCTTCTCATCTGCATGGGCCGTAGGTTAACAAGCAGGAAATCTGTTGAGCTCCATTCCTGACATTTAACATCTTCTGTTGGAGGAGAGACTACAAACTGTCAGCAGTTTGTAGCTCCTTGGCCCTCACATCTGCATTTCAGCTCTAAGTTTAAGCCTTTAACCACATTCTCAGCCTAAATATAGAAAAGCGTTTGCTCCATTTATTGACATACCATATGTATGCATATCCAATGATGTTTTGTAGAAATAAGAGCTGCTAATTCAGCATAGCTAAGGACACCTTCCTAGAGCAAGGAGGACACCATACAAATGCGAACACAATCCTGAACAGTACAAATCAGGACACCACCCAAGCCAACTTCCAGGAAACAGCAAGGACTCCATCTAGCATAAGAGCTTTCAGGCACTCAGGTGGGCCTCCACACTAGGCTAGCTCTTTGTCATAAGAGCCAGTAAGCCACTCCACCAGGCCACCCTGGAGGTTCAGGCACTCTCTTGAAAGACAGAAAGTCAGCTCAAAAGCATTTGCTCCAGATTGTGTAAAGTCAGGTCTATTTATCTCAGCACTCTCTAATAAAAGGTTATTACACCTGAGGGGGTAGAACTGCTCTCCCACACATACCACCTTCTCCTTTGTCCAAGATCTTGCATAACCCAAGAGCTCTCAGTTGATTCAGTGATATCTGAACAAGATGCTTCAGATCCCTGATACATGGATATTAAATAAAGGGGGCCGAATTGCTACACAAGATCACAATCTTTGTGGCTATGACACTGCATTCTTATATCATGTAACTATGCACATAGTAGAAACTACTTCACATTTTATTCTTGTCAAGACAGCTCCTGCCAGAATTAGGACTTTTAACCAAAACTGACAATATCACTCCTGACACTTCACAGTTTTTGTCCAAAGAGATCTTTTCCAAGGCAGAAGGTTCTTTACTTACAATGAATCACCAAAACCAAGACCCTGGAGCTGAAGCAATGGCTCTGTACTAATGCACTCAACACTCTGTCCTTAAGGAGGTGCTTCCAAAAAGAAGGAATATGAAAATTCATGTGACATTCTACAGCACGAGAAAGACTCGTGGCCTCTGGGACACGCAATAAGGACAATGCTGCAATTTTAAGTGGACATGAGCAGCAAGTTCTGCTTCACTGCTGAACACCTGATGTTCTCTAAAGAAGTTACATCTCAACAATGCCTTCTAGAGTAACTAAAATTTGAGTGCAGAATGGTTAAGCGTCCATATACTCGAGAGAGGACAGCTATATAAAGAGACCTAGAAAACTATTCATGGTTCATAGGTTAATTCTGAATACTTTTAATGGATTGTACATTCCTACACCTGGTTTTACGAAGTACATTATATTCCATATAGACATGATGCCACCTGGTAGGTGAACGCATATCTTCTGCCCCGTGATGAAGCAACAAGTGATCTGATAAGGCTCTTACTGGTAACTTTTCAAAAAGATGTATTTCTCGGCTAATTGCAACATGAACAAAGCAGAATGCAGTCCAAGTATTGCTCAGAGGCCTCTCAAATCATTTTCACAGACATGCTAGGATCATATTGCAATAGAAGGATCTTCCAGTAACACAAAGTCGACTGACACATTTTACTTTCTGGGATATAAAAATCTATTTTCATACTTCTTCCTATAGAAATATGCCACAAGTAAAAAGCAATGGATTAGAGGCTAGGCAGAATCCCTTCCATATAAATGGAAGGTAAAGGGTAAAAACAGAGATGGTGGTATCTCAGCTAAAACCTTTCTTATATAGGAAGAATTTTTCCACATTCCCTTTCCCATAGCCAAGTACACCAAGTTAGTTACATTAACTAATAGGCCTTTTAAATAGCTTAAAAGAAAAAACAAACAAAAAAAAAAAATCACATCAACTTTAATCAGCATACTTCCACCTGAAGAAGAAAGCCTGAACACAGTAGGCAAAAGGAAAATCCCATTTCAAGGAAAATACTATCTCAAGTATTTATATATCATGCATTAGAGATTCCTAGAACTGAAGCGCTAACACCTGTATGCTGCTAGAAGCTTAGGCATATTGTAAATGCATTATCTGCTGCAAGCAGGATATTGGCCTATCAGACTAACTGAAAACCTGAATCTGAATAAAAGATTAAACCAGTCTTCCTCCATAATTCATTTTACATTTAAAAACAGTCCACGGTTGGATCAGTTCCTTTCAGCAAGAAAAAAGTTACAAGCCAACAAGAGTATCATAGCGATGATTCTTCCGTCTTCATCTTTTTTGTTTGTCCATTTGAACCATGTTGCAGATCCTGCCTTTTCTTTTTCTTCTGCTGTAACCTTTCCTCTTTCTTCTGTAGGTAGGTGTCCATGTCCTCAAATGAAGCCTTGTAGAGATTGCTGTAGTAGCTCTCTGCACCAACAAAACCTGCAATTGGGCAAAGCAAGAACACAGGACAAGCGTTGGTTCCCTTAGCGGTCTCATCAGTTACTTCCTGTACTGGAATTCTGGATAGTGGCATGTCATCTCATTTACTGTGGTCCTATCCACTGTTAAATATCGGCATTTACACTGTGTAAGCCTGGTTTGTGCTGGTAAGCTTCTGTTCAGCATTCACACAGCTACACATAACATTCATTTTTAAGACTAGAAAATTCATACAGAGGCAAGCACCTGATGTTGATGCAATGAGTGCATGCAGCTCTCCTTACATATAGGACGTTTGCAGACTTCAAGGCTTCTGTTTTAAAAACAACTGCTGTTGTATCTTGCTGTCAGACATCCCAGTGAGTTGTTCCCCAAGACCTAAGCACTGCAGAGGGTGTATGCTACCTAAATGTGCTTAGCTGACTTCTCTCCTACAGTATTAACTTGAAACCCCAAAAGAAGTAGACTTCAAATAGTGATGTCCTACAGCACATACACATTTTCTAAGCATTCACCCCCACAGTTTTGTTACAGCTTCTGCGAATTCAGCGTAATATTCATCACACCAACTCCAACACTGTACATTTAGACAAGCTTAATAAGGAGCTGCTATCTAAATACCCCAATCAGATTGTTTCAGCAGAGAATGGAGAACTGGACTAACTGGCTAGGTCCAAATTTCTAAATGGTACCTGACAAGCCAGCAACCTCTAGGTCTCTGTATTCCTACATTTTCCCACTTCCCAAAGTTCTTGATCTTAAAGGGCAAATGCAAGGAAATCCAGTGTTTGCCAGGGTTCGGTCCTGAAGCTAGTGTGCTACTCCACAGTAACGTACATGCAGCATCCCCTGTGTCTTGGTAGACAGACAAAACAACTTTCCCTTGCTGGAGCACAGCAAAGGGCATGTTTTTACTTTCGAGGGTCTTACGTAACCAATTTAGTTGTTGGCTTTTGGTCCTGGAAGAAATTGTGTGCTGTCAGTTTGAATATTCATGCCACTCTCTACTTGACCAGTCTGCACTAAATCTCGCTCTATCTTTTTCTGACATCAGTTATTAGAGAATGTCAAACTATTCAATGTGTACTTCGAGACTGACCTACGTGTCTTAAATCCTACAGAATCAGCAATAAGGTGAAACAAGTTTATAAAAGGGCTATATGCGGGCATTGAGACTGGGTTAAACAATATAATTATCACCTTTTTTAAAAGGAGTAACTACCTTTTCAAGCACTAATTATGCACTGGAATAAGTGCTCATCAAGTGAGCTTCCCCTTACTAATTAACAATAATAGACGCTGTCATCTAAGCAGTCCTCCTTTCCCAGCTGCAGATGCAGCCAGCTACCATCTATCACAGCAATTTGCTACACTGGCTCATTGCACTCAGAACCTTTTCCCCCCTGCCTGCTCTTTTTACTTCTCTGTTTTAAGTACAAGGTCTCATTTTCACTCAGACCTCATACTTCTAATTATACGCCTGGCTGTAGCTACCAAGTCTGCAACATCTACATGCACTCTCCCTTTCAAAGCAGTACCTGACTTCCTCTTAGATTTCAAAGACTGTACCAACTTAACAACAACTTAATGACAACTACACCCTAAACCATCCAATACTAGATATTAAGGAGACTTTACATTAAACTGTACATTCCTGCAACTCTTCTATCTCTACATATGACCAGAAAGAACAGACCACAGGACCTATGGGGACTGTAACACCTTTTTTAAGGAAGGTTCCCAGTCTCCTAGCAAAGTACAGGAAAGAATTTCAATTAATCAACTCTCAATCCATAATGAGACATCCACTTGCGCATGCTGCAACCTCTCTCTACTCTGCAGCCACCACTGCCATAATTTCCGCTTCTAAATAAAGTTAGGTGGGGTTTTTTTAAATACAAAAAAACCCTAGAACCATAGGGTGCTTCTGAACTAGTAGTATTTTTCTGCCAGAGAGTGGGTGTGGGGCAGAAGTCAAGAACAAAATGAATGAACCCTGATACCAAGCAATTTCATCTGTGATACCATCCAAGGTCACACCCTCCAGCTACAGCAAGTTCCACATAATCTACCTTGCCAAGTTGGACCCAAATGGCCCATCTTTACAGGAAAGCTGCTCCTCCCATGGCTATTCCATTCTTACTATCTCCCCTGTACTTTTGATAAAGCATCTTGCCCAGGTAAGGACAAGATGACAAGCAACAATATTCGATATCACAGCAGTAAGACAGACTCCAGCTGCTTTGTCATAGGGTGTTTACACACATCCCTGTGATAAGTTCTTTTTGTAGAACAGTTATAATGCTACAATTCAGGTCTAAATAAGTACATTGTGTTTTGATAACAGTAACCTGAAGACACTTCATGATTTGCACTAACCTCCATACCAGGTAGAGTGTGGAAACCGAGAAAACTGAAAGACTGACTTCAACAGCCAGCTAAACTGACCTGAACTCTCATCTTGCTCCTAAATCTTATGCTTTAGCTATAAAAATTGCATTTCCTGGGACTTTAGGCCAAATTTCTCACCTTCAAACACTGTCCAGTTGTCTTTAAGATATTTCATCATCTTCTGTAATCCCTTGTCATCAGTTACAGCCTGGGAAAAGAAGGGACACTGTTTATTATTCCCAGAATATCATGCAATCTCATGTTTCACAACACACTGAAAATGTAACAGCTCTCAGAGGAGTACAGTGAAAAGGAGAGCAAGTGTAAGCCCTGCAAGATCTCTTTTAGGCTCCCTTTTTCCAGGACTGCTATAGAAACCTAGCTTGAGAACATGTGTTCTGCTGAGGAAGTTTTGCAGCTTGAAGGAAAAGAAAATGGATTCCCACTTACTAATCTGTGAGGAAAAGGAATACCACAAGGAACACATAAGGGTCAAAAAACATACTTAGAAGGTTCATTTGAAACCACTTCATGACTATACCATAATTAGCTAGGGACTTACAAAGCTAAAAAATGAGTTTCCAGTTATTGAATAGGCTATTAGAGAGACCTTGACAGCATATCCCTCCAATTTGACTCCCTGTTCTCACTGAAAAAAGAATCCTCTTAATGGTCACAGAATGCCTTGTCCCCAAAGGCAGGCACAGGGAATGCTGTGTGGAAAGCATTCCACAAAGCATACCACAAAGCAAACCACAAAGGGATTTTGGGTTTTGTGGGTTTTATTTAAATACTCAGGTGTAGCACACAGAAAGCACAAGCAACGGTTGAAAGTGCAGAGTACAATGGCTGACAACCCTGCTTGATCCTGCTATGCCACATGTTAGCTTTACCAGAGAAGAGACTGGTATTCATAACAAACCCTAAGCAGCTTTGTGTTAGATGAGGAAGAGAAGTAGAATGAGATGTGTATCTGTGACTTTTACTCCACCTCAAGACATAGAGAAGTGTGCCACTTAGCTTTCGCAGAACATAGTTTACTCCATTTTTGTTATGGCCTCAAGACAACACAAAACATTCAGGATGTTAGCATAACAAAAGTATCCACCTTCCACTGTCCATCACATGGTCTGTACAATTGAAGAGGAGCTTCACTGTCTTCCTGTAAAATCCATAGGTCTCCTGTTTCTTCAAATGCAATGTCCCAACCTTTATGTTTCAAAGAGATTTGCTGCTTGTAAACTAGCTGCTTGGCAACGGCATCAAGCTGAAAGATGTAGACTGTGGGAATACTTTTGAAAGGAAAAACTTAATTACCATTATTACCAAATCCACCTACAGCCATTACTTGTACAGCAAACTACAAACACCCACTCTAATTCCAAACAGAGCCAAAGCAAGGCCATTAGGAACTGCAAAAAATACCCTAGCACTTCAAGTGCAGTCTGCTTACATGATCGGAGGCAAAAGCTGTAAATACCTAATACATGAAATGGCTTTTCAAATGTTATATGAAAGAAAAAACAGTCAACTCTGTCTTCTCTCAAAAAAAAAAAAAAAAGGTAGTAAAGGAAATTTCATATGGCTTACTATATATGAGTGTTGCATCATAGGCACAGTGGCCTATAGAGCTTCACTTGAAGGAATATGTAGCTGAGCACCAGTCAAAAACAAAACAGTAAAGGAACTGCATGCAACAGAGTGGAAGAGAGAATGAGAAGGACAGGAAACCTTGACTTGGCTGAAGAACAGCACTGCACTCATCTCTACCTCTCCCACCAGCACTCATTCCTCTAGCAGCCACAGACCCTATGTGCAGAGCTTCCTAACCTCCCTCAGACAGGTCCCCAGTGTGCCAAGGCAGGACAGCTGAGCTCCCTTCCAAGTGGTTTACCAGGTCCACAGGACAGCACTGTTTAGACACACTGGGCCATGAAGCTGGAAATAAATGCCTGACGCAGAGCATGGGGAGGCCCCTGGGCTAAGTGACATGGGCACAGCCCTCAGCTGACATGGCTTCCCCTTCTGGGGCCAGTTTGGGTGCCCATGCAGAAGTCACAATGGGAAGCACTTAGGCTCCTTGCTCTGGTGAAGAGAAAATCCACTGAGGGGACAGTTGGCCAATTTCATTGTACAGGCAGCTCTGGCAATTGCTCCCTTTCCTGCTGGCAAGCTTTGTCAGGAAGAAAGCTTCCTTGTCAGGCTTAAGATGCTGTGGAGAGAGGAAGAGGGCTTGTCCATCCCTGCAAGACAATTCCCTGCCAGCTTAAATCCTTCAGCTCCTGAGCACTCTCTCCTTACACAAGACGTACATTTGAACCCAAAAGTCAATGTAGCCTCCTCACAATATTAAACTGAAGCAATGTTGTGATTTTAAACAGAATGGCCAAATTCATTCACGGGAGCAGAACATAGCAGCAGAAGTTTGGCCACTGCATCACCACAGCACCCTGAACAAAACAGGACACAAAACACACGGGTCAAGCACAGCAATTTAGGGAGACATCCTGAGCACCAAGCAGGGCTCACATGCATCCTAAGCTTTGCATTTCCTCCTCGGAGGGAAAGGCATCACAAAGTCTGCAAAATTTAAATAAGCTAAGCTGGGTAATCCTTGCACTCACCTCTGCACTCAGACCAAGTACAGTGAGGACTCAGAGGCTCCCAGTGAGGCCACAGGCATGCCTGGGATGCTCAAAGGTCCACAGTACCAAGTACTGCAGGCTAGAGAAAAGTTAGGGCAGCCAACAGGGAAAGCTGCTCTTGTCTTTGCAAGGAGCTGTGACAATTTTAGCCGTTACTTCATTTATTCTTACCAGTCACATAGAATGGCAACATAACCACCTTGACAGCAGTAGGTTATTCTTGACACAGTGTATTTCTATTACGAAAAGAAAAAGAAATATCCTTGTAAGTTGAGACTATTTTCGGGCAGAAAATTCATATTCCATTTCATGTCTTGGCCTTTAAAATTTAGCAGATGTATTAATTTACATCAAGTTAAGCAACATAATTACCTTTAAACTGCAGTCAAGTGTATTTTTGTACCAGTGTTTGCTATTTTATTAAGTTTTCCATACTTCTCCCTTCACAGCCATCCAAACAGAGGTCAAATGTAAAGGTTTTAGTGAAGTACTCTTAATAGACAAACTAACAGTTGAAGGAAAAGTATACCACCCTCAAACATTCTCTCCTGCAATCCTAATGGCAAAATCATCAACATTAAGCCTGCACAGCCAGGATATCACACTTGCAGCTTAGAGATTATAAACACAAGCCACTAGCTGCTTTAAAAAAAGGAGACAGTGATGCATAGCTAATATCCTTGCTGCACTGTCTCTGTTTTCAACATGTGTCTGGGTGAAGCCACACCACTTAACAGAAAACATGTTCTGAAGAACAAAGCAAGACTGCCAGAGGCCATTTTCCTCATAAAAAACAAAACCACACAAAAAAAATCCCACATACAACAACAATAAAAAAATACTCACACCACACTCCCACTTTAGAAGATATACTGTTTTCTCTGTCTGGGAGAGAATCAGAGAAATATCTTTGCTAAACACCATACTACTTGAAATATTAATAACTGATTTGAGGCTCCTCGAGTGGGAAGTAAGAACTTGGGAGGAGCAGAGAAACTGCAAGAAGATGCCCTAGGGTGCTTTTACAAAAGTGGCTGTTACATAACGTGAAAGACAAAACTGCAAAGGCAGAAGACTAGTTCTCAAGTATATTTTAGAAGTAGCAATAACACCAGCACTGCTTACTAGTAAAACCTTCCAACTAGAGAAGTAGGTAGTTATTCCCTTTAGGGCAGGGAAAATGCATCATCTTGGTGCTCTGCTGGCAGAACTCAGATGCATCTTCAAGCCCCTCTCAAGCCCTCCCCTCTTTACCTAACGTGACACTGGTCACTATACAGAACTTCTGTTTCACCAGCTTAAGCAGAGTTTGGGAGTAACCACGGGATTTTACCCTTTGAGCTACCAGCTGTCACACAGGCATTGCCAGGCTGCTTGTTTTGGAATGTTGCAATCAGTGTAGGAAAGCAAAACAAGCTGTACAGCTCCCAAACATTCAAGTCAGCAAGTTTTAATACCAGAAGCTATTCTGTCAACAGTACATGATGCAACTACTAAAAGATAAACCAACTGCAGAAAAGTTAGTTAATTAATGGTATAAATATAGCTGCGTAACTATAAATATGCACTGTGCAACCTTGATTTTCATTTATATTTATATCATACCATGAGAAAAAAAATAAAATCCATTGTGTCATGCTATCTCACGGGGTGAAGCAAGAACAGCAGCATGCACACACTTATCACTCACGTACTTGATTGCCTGTTTGGACAAAAGAGGAGCTCTTTATGAAAATTATCAAAAGGGTGATGTGTTTCAGAGCCCTTGGGAAACACGTGGGACTAATCTCTCACTACTCTGCAGAAATAGCAAGTTGTTAGTCCATATTTAGTATCAGGATCCAGGATCCCTGTTTCACACAGACATAAAAAATGTTTACAGTTCCAAACACCAGGTAGGATAAGTGGGCTGAATCTCTCTGTAGATATTACATCTAAATGTAGTTATTGCACTACGGAGCCATTTACACCATAGCTTTATGAGTAGAACTGACAACTCTTATCGTAAATCACCAGTAGGCTCTTTAGGTATTTAAGGGAACAAGTTGAGATACATATATATAAACCTCAAACCTGAGGTATTTATTTCTCATAACAGAGCTCTGCCTCTCTGCCTGTGTCATGACAAACACACAGGGTAAATGCAGTGATGGGAAGTGCCCACCTACACAGTTAAGTGCTTTGTCAGAGAGACAAAGGGTTCTGTGAACTTGAAGTATGCAGCAGCTCTCCTCCACCCTCACTGGGGGAAGGAGAAGTAGGCTTTTTGATTTGAACCAAGTGTTATTCACAGCTGGACAGAGACAAGAAAGGACATCTTCTTTGCAAGCTCTTTCCTTTCCATGCGTGGGTAAGTCAACTATAAGCACAATGAATGCAAGCCTCAGAGCAGTATCTTGTTCAAGGACAAGCCTACGAAATCAGTTAACTTCAAGAAAGGCTATAAGAGCTGTCCATGATAAACAGATAAACAGTTCACTTGATACTCTCTGAACTTATTCAGCATTTATGACACTTACCAGCCTGCCAACACCTTAAAATTAACTTCTGATATCATCTGTGAGAAGGGGTGACCCTACGAAAAATTAATGCACTGGACTACTGGGGTAGAGTTGTGCAATTCATATTCTGGACTTTAAACAAATTTCTGCTGTGAAGAGGATTGCATAAGGTGAAGGCTCCAAAGCAGGAAAAATATAACACTATGAATTTAGAGAATTACTCCCATTCTAGTGGGAAAATGAACCGAGGATCTGCAATCCAGCAATTGAAACCAATGCTACACTGCTCAGAAATACTCCAAGTTCCCCAAACAGACATATATTCATCATCTGCCAAGCAAAATAAGCCCACATTTATGTGCTCACATGACACACCATTACTGGCGATGCCATTATCATTGTGCTTCGAGTTGTGTTTCATGCTTCAGTGCATTCACAGCAGTTATCAATGGTAAAAATGAAATGCAAAACAAAAGCAAAGAAAAATCACTTAAATCCCCATCTGATCTCTGGCTGCCAGTCATTTGTAGACAGCATGCTAATTACAACCTAAAAAGTGCTGATTCAAGAGATTGTTTGCTTAAATTCAGTCTACAAATGCCACTCTTGGTTGTGAAGATGATCTCTGATACAGCTGGATGCACAGCACGACCGAATACTACTAGCAGACATCATCTCTGGCATTTCTAAAACTATGATGCCAGCAAAACACAAGTCTCTTTTCCCCTTTGGTCCTGCTGACCACAGAGAAAGTACATATTCACAGCTGTGCAGCAATACAACACAAAGGTAGCAACACACCACATTAGGGTTTAAATCTGCTATCTGCCTGTAATTGCTGGGACAAGATGCCTGATAACTGTTGATGAGTCAACAGAGAGCTTATGGATCAGG
>NW_009931518.1:0-3760 GCF_000696875.1 Nestor notabilis | reverse complement strand
GGCGGGCATGGCCGGGTTGGAACGGTTGCCGCCGAAGGAAGGCCTCGGGAAGAGGGAAGGGGTGGCCGGGAGCCCGTGAAGGGACTGACCCAACCTCCTGTGGGCCGCGGAGATGCTATAAGTGAGCAGGCGCTGCCCTCGCTGCCCCAGTTGCGACCGTGAAGCAGACCTGGATGGACACATACAGCCCAGCCTGCGCCGTGTGTCTGCCTGCATTAAACACAGAGGCTTTGAGTGCTTATGGGCAAGCCCTTGCATCGCTGTCTGATAGCCTTTAATCAAGAGACCGTTTCCTTGGGTGGACCTTCCAATGCAGGCTGGATGCTGCTCTCTCAGCGGGTTTTTATTCAGGAATTCCTATTGTCCGTTACATGGCTCCAAGCACTATTTACTGTACGGCATCCAAAACCGGCAGCGAATAGAGACGTATTCATCTCCTCCTGGGTTCTTCTGTAGCACTAATCACCCAAGCACTTCAAAAACGTTAATAACAAAGTCCCTGCAACACGCTTGTAAGCCGATGGCTTCCAACGTGTTTGTTCCACACCCTTTTCCCCAGGGGTGCTGTGGCATTTTGGGGCCTCCCTGTTTATCCTGGACACAGCATAGCTCTCAGTGCCTCTCGTTCCCAAGCCAGCCCTGTTGGCACGCAGCACCCCATTGCACAACATGAGCATGCCTCATGTCTCCAGCCTTCATTCATTCTTTCATCCACCCTTCTCCCCAACCTACTTCTTTGTCTTGACCCTCGCCAGAGCCTCCGCCCTGCCAGCAGTAATCCGGGGTGTTATTGTTCCCTATGACATTCTGGTTCCCACACGTCCAGTGGGGGATTGAAAACGCCATGGCTAATATGCAAAAAATGCCCACTGGTTTTGGGTCATCAGTGTGAAACATTTCACAGTATCATTTTGCGGAGATGCTCTGTGTTGGCAAGAACACCCTGTTGATGCCTAGCACAGAGGTAAGCATTAGACTGGATATTTGGAACAATTCCTTCCCCAAAGTGTAGTCAGGCATTGGGACAGGCTGCCCAGGGTGGTGCTGGAGTCACCATCCCTGGAAGTGTTCACACACCGGGTAGATGAGGCCGTAAGTGACATGGGTTAGTGGTGGCCTTGGCACTGCTGGGGAACGGTTGGACCTGATCTTAAAGGTCTTTTCCAACCTGGTTGATTCTGTGGTTCTATGATTATCTGCTTCACAAAGTGGCTCACCAAGCTAAGACCCAGGTAACAAGAAAGAATATTATTATTATTATTATTATTATTGTTGTTGAGGTAGCAGTGCTTGCAGTTGTCATGGCTGCTTCAAACTGCTACCTTAGGAGTTGACAGCCTTACATCCTGAGCTCATAGTGTGTGTGGCCCTTAGAGGCCAAAGTGATGATTCACGAATAAGGAAGATCTTGTCAAAATCCTTGTTTTCTGGATGCTAAACAAAATATCCAGATCCCCGAGGTTCACGATTTGGGGAAATGCCTTTGTAAAAGCTACAGTGGCTGGTATTGCTTCAGCCCCAGGGTCTTCAGGATCAGTGACATGTGACACCAAGTTTACTTAACCACAAAGTCAAGCCCGGAATGGTTTTCATGTCATCATTTCCCATAACCAGGTCAGTTGCTTGAGTTAAAAAAAAAAACTGTCTTAAACAAATGTTAAATGAAAATTGACAAGCGACTGCAGACAAGTGCAGCTGGTCAAGACCTTTTCTGGATCTCTGGCTGGCTGAGGACAGGCTCTGGACACAGCATTGACATGGGTGCTGTCAGCCTTCCCAAAGGCTGCACTGGCTCAGAAATCCTCATAGCCAAATGGCTGCTAGGTAAAATCACACTGCTCTGACTCAGGGTGGTGAGCATAAGTGGAAAATAAACAAGAGGGGCACAAGTGGTCGTGTGTGCTCATGCAGAGAGGCCAAGTGGACTGGCTGCAGAACATGGGAAATACAATTCTCTCACCTTTGAAATGAAGATATTGAAGACCTTGGGCAAATCAAGAGCATTGTTAGCTGTATCTTTTCAGGATGGAGAAATGGCTCTTGGAGTCTGTGAGCCAGCCAGGAGGCCTCAGCAGGCAGGTACCAAGCTTGCTGGGGTGGAGCCAGTCCTTCTTCAGAGCCCGGAGTTGGGACATGCTGCCTCCTGAGGTCTCTTCAGCTGCATCATCCCACTGCTTTGCAGTTCTACCAGGGGACAAGGAGTAGTGTGTGAAATAAGAGGCCTTAGCTGGAATATAGCTTTCTTACATAAATGCAGCACAAGAGACACGTTGATAAACTGTAAAGAGTCCTGCAGGGAGTCAGCAAGATAGTTAAGGGGCTTAAGCCCGTGGCATACAAGGAGAGGATGAAGGAGCTGATTCTTCCAGCCTGGAGAAGAGAAAGGTTAGGGGAGAAGTAATGGGGGGTGGGTGGGGGGGTGGGAATAGAGAACTCACGGTCAAGCTCTTCTGACAGATACAGACAGGGTGAAAAAGTGAAAGGGTTCCAAAATTTACAAGGGAAATTACAACTAGATAAAGGAAAGAGCTCCTCCCTGAGGGTAGATCAGCACTGGCACAGGCACTGGTAGGGGCTGGATCTAGGTCTGGGATCAGCCCTGCTGTGAGCAAGAGTTTGGAGCGGAAACCTCCAGACACCCCTTTCCATCTCAATCTTCCTGTGCAACTCTGATTCTAAAAATACAGAGCCCTGTTTCCCTTTCTGTCACACAGCACACAGTAGTCTCCTTGATGAGCCAAACACTCTTCATTCAAGTAGGGTGCCCAGCACCCAAATTTTTGACCTCTTGTCAGATGTTCAGCAGAGGAGTGTCTCTGACAGCCTTCAGTGTTAAAGATGTTGTTTTCCCAACACTGAACACCACCCCATCGTTCTGGAGGCAAAGATACCGGAGAAATTCAGTAGCTCTTCATTAAGGCTTCCCTGTGCACGTTACAACAAGCCTAATTCAGTAGCATCTCCCCTTCCAGCTCCATTATCAGCACATGTACCTATTTAGAAATGAAAGAACAATTCTAGAGGCTTGGGGGGGGGTGGGGGTGTGTGTGTTCTGGTGGTGGCTGGTGTTAAATGATTCCTTTAAGCACTTGACATCATTCTGAAAATGTCATCTAACCAGAGTATGACATGAGAGTTAAAAGAAAACCAATCCAAGAAATGTTTCCCTTCACAGACAATGTCACATTCGCAGCCCATCCCTGTGCTGTTCCTCATGCTGAGGCATACTGGAATGCACATTACAGCACAGCAATCTGATGGAGACATCAGCTTATACAGGTGTGGGAACAGCAAAGTGTTTGGACATTTCTATCACAAAAGAAACGATAACCAAACATATGCCACTGAGGTGAAGAGAAAGCAGCATTAGCTAAGGATGAAGATTTGCAGTGACCCAGGCAAACATACCAAGGCCCTATATTCTTTATATACATTGTGCCACCAGTCACAAACTCTTCTGATTGAGAAAAGGCACGAAGGTGAGGCCCTGCCACAGCACAATGCATTGTCAGCACCTCGGTGCTTTCACATGTCTTCCCTGACACAGGGACATAGCAATAGTGATACCTCTTCACTAACAAATTGTTACACAGTGTGGGGACATACATACTGGTTCCCTGCTGTTACCGCGATCCTGTATTTAAATGGCAACACAGACTACCTCGGGTACTTAGTTTCCTTCCTTGCACAAGAAAAAAGCAAATGCGGAGGGGAAGGGGAGATGCTCTTGGGAAGATAAAAGCTAAGAAACTTGATTTCC
>NW_009931517.1:62476-63901 GCF_000696875.1 Nestor notabilis | reverse complement strand
GGGCGATGGCAGCGACCAGCCGCCGCCACAACAACAACAACAACAGAAAGAAAAAAAGAAAGGAGGAAGCTCCGCGTTACAGCTTCACCTCTCCTCCTCCCCTCCAGCTCCCGGTACCGAGAGCTGGCAGAGAGAAATCTAAGGGACTTCGCGTGTGTGCAGTGGCACTGACGCTCAGGGTAATGATTACCGGCGCTCAGGGTAATGATTACATCTGCCTCTGTGTGTGTGAGTGCTGTCCCCCACCCTCTGGTATAGGCGTGAGGCTCTTTTCCTGTTTCACCCGATGTATTTATTGTGGTAGTTCTGATGGAGCCGGGCAGGCAGAACCTCCTTTCAAAAGTCATCGCCTTCCTGCCTAGCCAGGTGATTTTCCCGGTGTTTAGAAGGGAGAGGTGTTGCAGAGAAAGCCGTGTGACAGCTATTTGTGGCCGTAGAAGGTGTTTTCACCGAGTTGTGTGTATCTTTGTCTAGGAAACGGTTAAAAAGCTGTAGTAATCTTAGGAGAGGTGAGCGGCCGTTGACTAAAATTGCGACTGGGCGTGAGCTGTGCAGAGATTTAGCAGAGCTGAAGTTTGGTGGAACTGGTGCTGCCTGACTTTACCCGCTTGTCTAGGAGCAGGTATGGACACGGGGTAAAAAGTCACAGTGTGTGAGCAGGCAACTGCAAAGTACTGACATAGTGCTAGTGATTTTTAACTGACGTGGTTGAGCTGGGACTATGGAAGCATACGTTCTACTCAGCTCTACACATGTGCAGGCACTTTTGAGGCAGAATATTAATGACCAAGGAGTTGTAATTGTATGTGTTGTCGTTGCTGCAGTAGTTGGTTGGGATTTTTTTTTTTGTCTATCAGAGCAGAAATTAACACGGTTTTAGTAGTTACCTTCATTAATTTCCTATTGTTTCTTGTTTACACGTTTGACTTTCTACTTATTGTTGTTTTTACCTTCTAAACTGTGCCTTTTTTATAATCACTAGTCATTATGGGATGCTTCTATTTATAAAATCAAGGGCTTAAAGTAGGTGGTGGTCAAATTAAGTTACACTTATTTACAGCCATGTTTCAGGCATATGTTGTATGGTGATCTTGATATAATCCTTGTGTGGTTTTGGGGAGGATTTACTGTATCCTATGAATTTGTTATTACACTGTTGTGTATACGTTTTAATTTTAGTAACACCCTTATCCTCTTAATTCCTGTTGAATGATTTGGGTTTGACTGTTTTGGCTTTGGATGTAATTATTCTTTGCTCTGGATGAGTAAAATGGGAGATTACTAATTTGAAGCTGGACTCCTTTTGTTTTAGGTTAGTGTTTGTCAGCCATCAGGGTTTCTCTACGTGTGGCAAGGCAAAACATGTACATCAGGCAAAACCAATTTTATATGTAATCTTGTAGTACAAAGCTCTCCTTGTGTCCA
>NW_009931517.1:46417-62448 GCF_000696875.1 Nestor notabilis | reverse complement strand
GCCGAGGACTCCTCAAAGAGGGTGCTGTCTTTTGCCACGTCCCTCTCTTCTCCTCTTTCTAGAAATGTTAAACAATCCCCAACGTTTTCTCTTAGGGGTGATGGCAAGGGTAGGGTTGATAAACAGTGCTGATTGCGAATAGCTGCTCTTCCCAGTCTAGTTTTTCCTTTCCAGCCTGACATATCTGTAAGGCAGGAGGTGCTGGGAGGGGCATTCCTTTGTTATGTTGACACTTAAATCGCACTGACGGGTGTATTCTCCTCCAGGAATTTTGTGTGATTTGAAGGGATTCCTTCAGATGAGGAATATTTCCTCCAGCTGTCTGCCTGCACCCTTAGCCTGTGCGCAGAAAGGATCGCTGTGTGTGTGCCTTTTAGGCAACCCTGGGATTCATTGTGACTTGGCTGTGGCTTTCTAGAAAAGAATGTTTGTGCTGAAGCGGGGTGTGTGTGGCTTGTCACTGTGTGAGCTGACCTCTGTGCAGCACCCCTGCAATAGGTGGATGCCTGTGCTGCTTGCGTGTGTGCATGGTGCTGCTGCATGTTAGTTGAATTAAGGCTGTAAAAGTATCTTCTGGTTGTTATGAACACGAAGGATCATGTTTTGTGGTCCCATCTTGACAAGGCTTGAGTTATTTGCCCTGCAAATAACTGAGCTAACTTTTGGGAAGGTTTAAAATGTTGATAACGAAATAAAACTGCATAAGAGATATCAGATGTTCCAAAATACTGTTGTGGAGAATTTGGGTGGGTGCTACAAGGGAGCTGTGTCTCTCTAGCAGCAGGTTCCCCTTCGTGTCTAAAGAAAGATGAAAACTTGTGTGTGTGGAGGAAGGGGAAGGCAGCACTCGCCCCTTCTTGTCTGCCTCAGCCCCAGGATGGCTCACCCTTGATGCCCACCTTGTCCCTGCCCTTTGGGTGACGCTGCTTTTCCTGGGCGCAGGGCAGCTTGTGGCCCATAACGTGTACCTGCATCCAGCTCTCCGTACCCTCTCACTCAGCTTGGCCAGTGGCATTTCCCACCCAAAATGCTTTGAGGCTCTTTGCTTTTTATTTGATTTTCTTATTATCCTCCCATAATTGAAGCGAGGTTTGGTTTCCTGCCTGGCATTGTAATACCTTGTATTTATTCTTACTGCATGCAACTGCATCTCAGAGGAGATGTTTCTGTTCTCTCTCTTTCTGATGGGTTTGTGTGTGAGAGAGAGGGCCGGGAAGGACACTGTGGTGAAGATTACACAGCCAGTTGTAACTAGATTGTAGAGATAAAGAGAGCCCTTGTTTACATTATAATTATACCGGCTGACATATTCTAGTCTGTTTGATGCAGTAGTCTTGTTGTGTTACAAAATGTACTGGGATAAAATGTAACAGGTTGTATAATGCGCAGGTAATGTTTGCAGTATTAGCCAGTGACCTTAATTTGCTTGGTTTTTGCTGCTTTGCTTGGGCTTGATGGTGTTGTGAAATAGGTGTAACGTACTATTAAATCTGGGCATTCTCTGACACTAGATTCGGTTCAATAAAGGCGTTTTCAGTACAGCAAAACAATGGTCTCCAGGTAAAAGGGGAATTTTAATTACTAAGAATTTTTCCTCCAGGTAATGATGGAAATGGATATATTTTGTACAGAAATTATGCAGTGTTGATATTTTCTTTTAAAAAAGTGTTTTCAAACTACATTGTTAATCTTGGTCTGTTTTAAGATTATTGCAGGTTAAGAAGTACTTCATCTGTGTTGCTCTAGACGAGAAATACATGAGGGAACAGAGCCTGTCATGTAATTGTGGACATGCTGACTAGTATGAGAATATGTTAAGAGGCTGTGAATTGATGTAGGTAAATACTGGGGTGCATGGTCAGACTTCTTCAAACAATCTGTATGCTTGGTTCTCTTAGTACTGTTTTGCTGTTAAGGTGTACATGGGAAAAAATAGGGAAGACTTGAAGGTATTTCTTTGCTTTTTCGTTTCTCTACAAAAGCATCCTCTTCTTTCAGAGTGGATGTACATTAGATCCTGATTTGCACACCTGCTTCCCTTTATGTTGCAAAACGTGCTGGAGAGTATTTTTTGCCACAGGAAAGCATGCAGCTGGTTGGTTTTATTATTATTTTAGTATAGTTGGAAGTTTGCTCCTAGTCTGTTCGTGGTGTTGGGGTGTTGCAGAGAGGAGCAGCGCTGGGGAGGGTGAGCTCTGCCCCAGCCCCGTTGTTCATCTTGAGGAACATGCGGCTGGTGCTCGTAGTAAGTTGGTTGTAGCTTGCTCTTACCTTTGCTATGCTAATCCTCGACGTGCTTTTGTGTCTCAAAATGCTTCATAAATGATCCAGCAGACAGTATTTCCGCATAGCCCTGTTGATCCCATGGATATTGTATGTGGTTCAGAGAACCTGCCTACCCTGTGGTCGGAGGCTTTTTGTTATGCATGCATCCTAATTGTTCTTCTGTTGGCATTGTACGTAGACTGAAGGGGCTGCGCACCAATGCAAATAGCCTTTCTAATACCTTATGCATTTGCATTATAATGGCTGCATAAATATTGCAGTACATCTCGGTTCACTCTCTCCCTGCTTTGACTGCTCGGCTTTAAAATAGGCTCTTTCTGTAGCACAGATCTTGTTCGTGGTTGGGATTGCTTCACAGAGGGGTTCTGAAGTGCATCTTTATTAAATAGTGAAGCCTGTTTGCCATGAGGTGCAATTTTAACTCACCCGTGTTGCAGTCTCCCACTCCTTGCAGCCCACAGGTTCATACAGGCGCTTGGAGGGAAAAAAAAAAGAAAGCTTAAACAGTTTTTCACCAACTATTTCTAAACTCACTATATTTGGGGTTGCAAAACATGTTTGCTCGAGACTTGGTTTTGCATTCATTTCCAGAAATCCTATAGATGTCTGTGGGAATATTTTACACATAAGGAATGTGAAATATTGTGCCATCATTGTTTCGGTGCTGGAACACTCAGTGACTTATGACTGTCTCTACCAGAAGCACCCCATTTTTCCTTTGAAAGTGTTAATACAGTGATGTGACTGAAAGGAGACTCTTTTTGGGAGCTGGTGGCAGGTTGCCATCCCCTATCTGTCAAAAGTTTGCTTTACAAGAAGTTGTTAAACAGCACAGCGATTGGTATCACTTACTTGACTCGTAGTGATTAGTAGATGCATAGAGATTTTTAAATCATCATAGAATGCCATATGTTAAAGGTTTGGATTACTTTCTTGTAGCTACAGCCTTGCTATTAATGTGTTGTGACAAATTTTGGGAAGGGTAATATATTAAACTGTTATTTATGTTTTTTGGCTACTCAGTTGTAATCCAGGGTTCAGTCTGGTTTATGTGGTTTAGTTTGTGAAACCTACAGCAAGACAGGTATATTTAAATCAAATGTTCATGTTCTTAAGACTGCATCTGATGTTAGTAGCCTGTCACTCTTTCACTTGTTTGCATGCTTCAGAGCAGTGGTGGTTGTTCAGGATAAGGATATGATGAATGACCCTGCTGTTGGAACTAAAGCTAAGAAAACATTTTTTTGAAACAGTAAGTGATAGCATTGCAAAACCTCATAAATTTACTGAGAACTTCTGTGTGATGACTGATGATTCACTTATACATGAAGTATTCTGCATTGTGCTGCAAACAACATACAAATGACTATAATACAGTATTTTTAACACCCTGTCAAAACCTTGTGTTTTGTCTACTAGAAGTTTAGAATATTTCAAGTGATGGGCATGAAAATACAAGGTTAAATGATGTTAAGTGAAAGAATAAAAATAATCTTGAAACCCTGACACCCGAGAACCTTAAGCTGTAGTGTACGTATACGCAGTAATTACCCAGTAGATATTGCAGATAATGTTAGTGTAGTACCTCCAAAAATATGACCAACCCACTTTAGGATTTGCTGTTGTATTTAGATCTGCGTTTTCAGTGTTTCCATCCTACTTAGGGTTTAGTATTAAACTGAAATTGAAGATGTGTTTCAGTGTCAGTTTGAATGGTCAGAACGATCCATTGGTCTGACAATTTGTGTTGATTGGGAATTAAAATAAATGTATTACTTCTATGTAGTAATACCTGACTGGCAGCCAGAAAGACCGGGGCCTGACGTTTATTTGTAGCCAGGTACAGCAATGATCACAGGGAGCTGGGCTTCTCCTTTTTCTTCTCCTCTCGCCTGTATCCCAGTCGTCTAAATCTTGGCAAATAGGGATTTTGCTCTCTCTTCATTATGAGGCTCCTCTCCTGTGACTGGCAGTAGTGGTAACCTGTGTAATTGTAGCATGTGAACTGTCCAATCTTCCGTATAGTGTTGTGGGGTTTTTTTGATGCTGAAAGTTAGGATAGAATCTGTTTTGTAACAAGCAGCGTTAGTCATGGTTATTGATAGTTGTCCTGGGAGGAAACAACGCTCATGGTGTGTCAAAATGCTTAAAAGTAAAAATACTCTTTTTTGCTGTTTTAAATGTTGCATAGTTTTGTTTTTTCTTTAACCGAAAGAAAGCAATGTCACTGTAACTTAAAGCTTGTGTAGCACAGAAGTGAAGGTCCTAGTAAATTTGTGGGTAATTGGCTAAAGTTACACACAGTGCAGCTGCAGGCGCTGCTGAGTAAAGTGCTTTGTGCCGTGGAAGGATTCAGGTTCTTAGCTTCAGGGTTTTTTTTCCTTCATGTTATACCTAATCCAGCAAAATACTGGAGTTTATTCCATCATCATTTAAAAAAGGTAAACTAAATTCTATAATCACTTTCAATGTCTCCCTTCCAACTCAACCCCCCCAAATGAACCCTCGGCCGTCCAAGACAAGGAAATAATAGAGTAATCTGTATTCTCTCTGTTAGATGAACTCTTGTATTTCTGAAATTGTGATGTTAGTTTTGTGCTCTTTTATATCCCCCTTCCCCCTCCTCCTTGTGTTAGCCACTGCAGAAAAGCAGAACTGTGTGCTTCTTTCAATTCTAAGGGATAACCACACAGAGAGGAGACGTCTTCAGATTGCTTTAAATACTAAGTCCTGTTTAGAAGCATTTAGTTGCATGGAGTCACTATGTGTCGCAGAGAGAAAATGACTTCATTAGCAAACTATATGGCTCCTGGAGGCATCAGGTGGCTCAATATGTAAACAAAAGTCCAGAGCAGTCAAAAATAGATCCTTATAAAAAGAAATAGTGCAAAAAAGTGACCTCCTAAACAAGGAAGTGAAGGGCTACCAGAGAATCTATCTGTGGAGTCCTGCAAAGTGCTGATTGTAGCAGAATATGAAGGACTTAACGTGAAAACCCATTTTGCTGTTGCTTCTGACATAGCATTTCGACTGCATGATTTTTAAGAATGGTTCTTGTAGAGAAATGATTGTATGATCAAAGGGCTTAATGCCAAGAAAATCCTATAAAATATGCATAATTTGGTGGTTTGCACCATTTTCTTACTGAAGGGATGGAGAGGTTAAATGAAGCCTCAATTCAGACGTTCTTGTTAACATACTAACTCTGTGACACAATTACTTCTAATAGATCTTAAAATCTGATGGCTATTGCACAGTACTTGAAACACCTAAAATAGTTCTTATTAAAGAGAATTTGATAATACCGGCAGTTACATGAGCTATATTGAATTTAAGGTTCTGGATGATTTCATGAAAAGAGAAATTTATGTTAGTAAAATAACATGAATTAAGAAACCTGGGAACTTGTCTTTGTGCAGCAGGTTTTGTTCTGGGAAGTCCCTCTAACTCTTTTGAACTCCTGCACAGTGTGCAGATGATGGCAGATTTCAGGTGATCCTATTTGTTTTTCACGGTGGGCTACACATTTGCTTTTTGGGAATACTCAAACAATTGCTTGGCAGCTTTCTTGCTAGCATATTGTGTGTGGTGAGCCCAGTTAGGAAGGAAACAGAAGTTTAAATATTATAGCCGTGAGTTGTAATTCATACAATAAATACAACAACCTGGGTTATTTTTTTTCCCATGACTTCATGCATAAATTTATCTTCTGTGTTTTAGATCATCATTAGGCATGTTTTTACAGTAGTAATTTCTCACTTTCCCCATAAGAAGGCTTCAGATAAATGTTGGTAGGTATTTCTTGCATTTAGACTGTATGCTGTCTTGTCTTTTAAAAGTGGTTCTTTACAGTCCAGCTCTTTTGAGAAGCCCTAAGTCAGACCCAAGCAGCTATCGGGGTTTCAGTTACATGCTCTCACTGTAGTATCATGTTTTCTGCTTCTGAGATGCTGTTTATTGAACCAATTAGTTGCTGGGTGTAAGCCAGAACTTTCTTCTGAAATCAGAATTAATGAATAAACAAATGACACTGGGAGGGTTTCTGTTCCTAATGGGCAGTGACAGTTAACGTGTGACAAGGATGTGGTTTGTATCCTGCAACCTCAGTGCCCGTGTGTATCTGTGCCTATACTTGGTCCTGCCAGAATCAGTGGGGTAAACTTCAGAGTATGGATCACACGTTCGCATCATAGATTTGATGGTATGTCTGTCTTGGAATGTTTTTGAAACCATTCCAGCTCCTCTGTAGTCAGCAGATGGGATGCATACGCCTTCATTAACAAGCAGTTAACTCTGCTGGTACGACTGAATTTTCATCACGCTCCGGGTCTCTGACTTGGCTCTTTCTGCGTTCCAGCTCCCACTGTTTGTTCTGCTCTCTCCAAGAAGAAATCGGCACTAGCATTACATGCTCCTGCCCTCCTGTGGTAATGAAACCCTAAATGTTTTTCTCAAAATCAGGTTGTGTAAAAATAAAAGAGAAAGAGAGGAGAATAAGGAACTAGGTTTTCTCTTCTGGAGTAGCTGCGTGCATCTCTCAAGATGTGTGTTTGCTTTCTGTGAAGTGTTCTGCTTCGCAAGCCCTGACAAAATCGTAGTCATGTCTAAACATGTTGTTACAGTATCAAAACCACCGTGTAGCCTTTTATAGCTTTGAATTAACCTTCTGGCCTTTTTTACATGGTATGTGCTCTCCCTTTTGCGTTAGCATAGAGAAACTAAGGCACCAAAATTATAGGGGAGATTAGCAGACGCAACAGGATTGCTCTACCTTCCCTGCCATGAGCTGGTGGGAGCTGAAACCCAGTTCCAGCAGTCCCTTGAAGAGCCCGCCCGGTGGGGTGGCCCATGCCAAGCTCACCGTGAGTAAGAAGCAGAGGTGGATCTAACCCCAAACTCCTTGCTCCTTCCAGCCAAGTAGAAGGTGGAGCAAGGCTAATGGATACGAAGCCTTTATTGCCGTGAAATTGTTGTCAGTAATGAAAGCCATGGAGAGCAGCATGTTAGAGCTTTGAACATGCAGTGGGATAACAAGGGGTCATGTTGCCCAGAAGGATCCTGAAGTGGTTGTAGTCAGTATTTGACCTCTTGTTTCTTTAATGATTCTCTGTATTAATAATACATATTTAGTATATGACACAAAGCTGCTGTCATCTTAGTTTCAAAGCTAACGGTGTATATAAACTATGGATATACTCCTTCAGTCTCTTCAGGCAAATGTTTATGTGTTATTCTCAACATGTAAAGTCTTGGAACGAGAAATCTGTGTTTGTCACAGCTTTCACTCCTGTGACTTCCAGTGTCTACTGAAACTGTTGGGGTTTTTTTTCCCCCGCTTAAACCTGCTTCATGTTAGCAGGGAGACTTTCACAGTTTGCACACCGTTGTTTCTTCAGGCCAGCTTGTTGGCTGTCGTTCAGTAATATATAATATAAACTGATAAGTTGTATTCCATGGCAATCTAAAAGTAAGCTTTAGAGCTGCTTCTACTGATTTTTCCCATTGTTTTGTATTTTTACAATGTCTTTTTTGGTCCCTCTTAATCTTTGAAACCACTTAACAGTGAAAATACATTACACACTGTTCCCACAAAAAGAAGTGCTTCAGAATAAGCTGTGGTGATATTTGCTGTATAAATCTCTTACTTTGTGGCACAGAAACAAGTTCATTCAAGGTACAAGGTTGTATAGAGCATGAAAGCTACTCATTGCTACTGCTTGTCTCTGTTCCCTTATCCTGGGTTAATGTATGGTATGCTGCCTCCAGTCATCTTAACCAAGAGTATGCCTGAGCTTTCTGCAGGTAAAAAGTTCAAATGAAAGCAGGGGGAAAGAGCACAGAAGGTTTGTATGTGAGTGCTACTTTTAAAATGCCTATTGTCTAATCATAGAATCATGGAATGCTTTCTCTAAATAGAAATCTCATAATGATTTGAACTTTTCCAATGATAAAGCAGTTATTTGTCATGTCTAGAGATGATGAGCAAAGGATGATGAGCTACAGAGAGGGTTCTGTATGGCTTGTGTGTGGCTGTAATGAGTGCTCAGACCCTTTTCTCCCTATTAAGAGTCTGTTTTCTTTCCTCTCTAAGCAACTTTCTCAAGCAGTGGAGGGTGAGATGGGCAACAGTCTTGGATGTTTATTTTAATTATGATTTTTATATAAGTTCAATGTTGTATAACCTGGTTCATGAACTAAATGAGAAACTAAGTATCTAGTTAACAAGTTTACATTTGTGGGGTTGTACTTTGGCTGTTCTGTATGTACTGCAGGTGTGTGTATATATATTCATCCAGTACAAACACGTGCTGCTTTTCAGTTACCAAAAGCAAATGGGCAGAATTTGATTAATGGATTAATTCTGGAAATGTTACTTTTTGCCCAGTTTTTGACCACTTTTCAGGTGGCTGCTCTGAGGTTTACATTGACCCTTTATAATAGAGATGATAATTCCAAAACCCAAACACTTCAGGATTAATTTGGGCTTTGATTTTCCTTGTTGTCAGAACTCTTAATTACCAGCTAGCAAATGCTCTAAGTTCTGTTATCAGTCAGACTGGGGGGAGACGTGGTGTGGTCCTTTTTCTTCATCTAATGTGACCCATGGGCACTTTACATCTCTCTGAGAGTGCCGTTTGGTTTTGATTATCATTATTAATATGCAGCTTTGAGCACTGCCTAGCACTTGCAGCCTAATGTAAATAAAATATCCCAGCTTGAAAAGCAGTGACAAATGGAAGCTTGAACACGTGGTCACAGAGCAGACTAATGAGCTAGAGCAAGGAGTTTGGTTCTTCTAAGTCAAGCTTTTCTTTTGTCTATAAGGTTCGCTTTTCAGTGTGAGGTGTTCTGATATGCTGGCACCATTGTAAGTGTACCATTATAAGTTTTATATATGTATATGTATATAAAAAGGGGAGGGAATTACTTTGCACTGTTTGTGAAGTTCACAAAATTCACTTGTGGATCACTCCCAGCTTTAGTTTATTATTCCTGATGACATGTAATCATTCTTGAATTAGTGGTGTAGCTTTTATGCACATCTTCTAGTATTTGAAACAATATCTAGAAATAATGACAAATTGAGAGCTCCTGATAATAATACACATGAGGAAGAAATTTTAACTGGAACTGGTGATTTTTTTGTTCCCCACAGCTCAATTTAGGTTTGCTGTTTTATCTGTATTTCTTTTAAGGTATTTTAAATAAGACTTCAGGATTTAAACATGCTCGTTGTAATGCTCTTGCTCTCTAGAAATACCTGGTTCCTCCCTCTCTCCCCCCTGTGTTTAGGGAAATTACTTTCTTTGGGCTTGTTGTATCCCTTAATCTAAACAGTATTCTGTTGATTCAGTGTTTGAAAACCTATTTAAAAGGAAAATCCACGAGGTGCTGGGTTGATGTTGAAGTACGGCTGTAGCTTTTCCTTAGTGTTAAAGTGTTTGTGTTAGTTCTCCTAAGACGACGTTTTAGTTGCTAGGTTCCTAATAGTTAAATTTCAAAGAAAGCACAGATTTTAACAGCTCAAAACCCCCCGTTTAACCAACCATGATTGTATTTTCTTGCAGTAGTCTCAAATGTTAATGTTTTTCTTGAGATACCTATGGTGAATAGCAGGTCTTCCTTCCATAGTTTTTTTAGAGGAGAGATTCAGCTGTCCTCTGTTGGCTTCATACTTGCTTTTTGAGGGTAAGGACATGCAAGTTTTTGAATATTCTCATAAAAAAGCACTGTATCACTTAGCTGAAATAGTGAAATTCTACATTCTTGTTTGACTTCAGCACTACACTAAATAATGATTGTGCTGAAATATAATCTAATTTCACTGCTGGCTGAGTTGCAGGGGTTTTTTGTTTGTTTGTTTTCTTGAGTTGTTCCCTAGTTCTGTGTCTGTGTTTTGGAACTGTTTATTGGTATATGAATACAGGTCATTGAAATAGTGACCAAATGCAATTACTACTTACTTGCAATTACTTCTGATCACAGAGGGGAAACCCAAATAGGTGCAGCCTGTAGGGATCTTCCTTTGCCCGAGGGGGGTCTGTAACAGTTCTGATTTTACAGTATACTGGATTTGTAGTAGTATTTAAATTGGTTGCTGGTAGTCGATAACTGAATCCCAAATTCAGAGGAAGATCAGACTCTAACTGGTGCTTTTTCATCTAGGTTTTATTTTTGCTGATCTTAATGTAGTGTGGAGAGTGAAACAGCCATTGCTGCCTTGCTTTTTCTCTCCTAGGCATTGAAAATACTGCATTAGTGGTGCAATATGCAGATATCTGAAGTCTGATCTATGGTCACATGAGCTCTGTAAGGCTTGTTCTTAATACCCCAAGCCTTTTAAGCTTAGTTTTAAAACTGATAGTTTTCTGGTTTCATTTCTGCTGAAGTTGTTTTTAGGGATATTTTGCAATTCTTTGTCTTGCTCTGGTTCTCATGGAAAAATGTAATCTTCTACGTGGTGAATGTTAGCAAGTTCTGTTGCGTTCAAGAGATTTTTGATTCCATTTCATGTTCAAGCTTCTCTATTAGCATCTTCATATGTTATATATGCCAGCATATATATCGTGTGAGAGCATGCAGGGCATCATGGCTTGATAGGGGTCCACCGGCCAGAGCTGCCTTGTAGGGCAATGGTGTGATTCCTTTTTCTGAAGGCTATTTGGGCAACAAATGCTTTGAGCACTGAACTTTTTCTTCAGTAACACTTTGTAGCCTCATCTAGACATGCAGGTACCATGGCCAAAGGATGGAGGGGATAGGGATATTCTAGCACATTCCTGCAGAATTACGGTGTGATTGTAAATAGAAGAGAGGAAGTGGACACACACAAAAGCATTTCTTAGAGATGTCACTTTCTTCTGGGGAGAGATGAACGGCTCTTGAGTTAAAACGATAGTTTATTAACAAATGTTAGAAGTAGAAAAGAGATGGTACTGGATAAGATCAAGTATGCCTAATGCAGCCTGGAGTGAAGAGCCTGACTATGTCAGGGATCATCTGGCGTGGGTTTACTAACGTTAATGTTAATGTTATTTGCTCTGTAAAATAAGCTAGAGGTTGATTGTGAGAGAAGGGAGCAGTGAAATAGTATCATCTGCACAGATCTGACATGAGGAATTTAGGAGGTAAAGGACAGTGCACAGTGTGTAAAGCAACGGAAACCATGGTTAAAACCTCTGCTTCCAAGTGGTAGTCCTTGCAGACACAGATCAGATTTAGACTTAGCAAGCAAGAATCATTTTAAACTAAAATTTCCTTCTTTGCATCATGTCTGAATTTGATCCCCATGGGCTGCTGATTGAATATGAAGTGACTTTATATATATCTTCATCTAACAAAAAAAAGTAAAAAAATGCTATAAACATGCATTTTAAATCTTAACTATTCTTTAATACTAAGCCAGTACTGACAATTGTCAGACCAGTCACATTACTCACTGTCCATGTAAGAATTAGGGAAGCTTTTGGTTTGGTAGGAGTTTGTGTGGTACAGGCAAGCAGTATTCAGCTGTTCAGATTGCAGCTCCTTCTCCACCTTCTGTTTGAAGAATTATTGTCAGGGAATGTTAGAAGGGGAGGAAGGAGGAATCGTGGAGGAGAGAAGCTGCCTCCCTTTGCACAACCTTATGTCCAAGAATCACAAGAGCTGGAGGCTGGTAGGGAGGAGAAGGTTTCATCATACACATGCTAATCCGTCAACCCCGCACAGGAACAAAAGACTTGATGTAATTTGGCTGTTTCTTGCCTTGCAGCAAAGGGAGGGATGGAGAAAGGCTTGGGACAGGGTGCTGGAATACAGCACTGGCACGTTGCACCTTCCTGCAGAGGCAGCGTATGCTGAGCAGGTGGCATTGGCTGTGCCCATTGCAGGGGATGTACCATTTCAGGTCCTACTCCACAAGTCTACTCTAGTTCTGTTGTCCTGGCTGTCTGCTACCCCTTTTCAGTCATCGTTCCTGTACATTGTCATATATACAGTTCCCTGCAGTCTGTATGCAGTACTCCTGTCTCACTTCAGGTAAATGGTGGTGGTGTCATGTCTCTTTTACCTGTGCTTGGTCTCTCTTTCTGATCCTTTCCACTTTCCTTGGAAGTGCCATTCTGTGGTTTTTCTTCACCTTACTATTTTGAGAGTAGTTGAGTAAAAAAGGAACAAATAGGTAGCAAGTATTTTTTAAAATTAATCAACTTCGTTGTTAAACTAATTTTTATATATTTAGAGGTTCAGGTACCTCTGCAGTGTTTCAGTTTCTTCTTTTTCCTTCTGTTCAGGAGCTTTTTTATCTCACTTCCTCAGATATTCTCCTTGTATCCTCTTACTGTTTATAGTACCCTGATTTTGAACATATTGTTCTAGAGCATGTTGTCATAATTATAGTTGTTCAGTCCTTGTAGTTGGTTCATGGGTCAGTATACCTTTTCTGAGTGCTTTCTGCATGTGTCAGTTACTTTTTGGATTACACTTCTAAAGGTAATTTAGAAAATTACCTTTAGAAAAGGGCTAATTCCCTTTTAATCTAGATTACTTTAACCTGTGCTACTCGCGTGAATGTTGCTTAGGTGGTTGAAATGCCCATCTCCTGCCCTTGTGCATCAAAGCATCGAGGTTCCATCACTTGGCGAGCTGTGCAACGCGCTGCAGGAGCCTGCGAGCGGTCCTCGCCTCTGCGCAGCTCAGAGAGGAGCACGTGTGGGCAATCCAAATGCCGTGAATCATCTGCTCTCAGCTTGCACCATCCGGTGCAATCCTCTGCTCCATTTATTTAAGACATATAGATTTTGCAAGGCGCAGGTATCTGAAGGCCAGCAGCTGTGGTGAGGCTGTCTTGTGCCTCAGCTAGTGTAAAGGCTGCATTTTTCTTAGTCCTTTGTCTTACAACTTACAAACAGATCAGGTGATTCCTTGCCGAGTTGCTTAGAATTTATAAATGAAATCTGTTTTTTGTCTGAAACGAAGGGCAATAAGGTGCAAGAATGTCATTTGTTATAAACAGACATACAGCACAATTGTCTTTAATATTAATTTTGCTAGTGTAATGGTATGAACTTTCATGTAGCTCTAAGCTTTTTCACATTTCCGTTGTCTAATTGATTAGAACGGGGTGAGGTAAAAGGCTTATTGTTACATCATATTTGTACAGTAGCATTTAACTCAGTTTGTGCGTCTAATTTTTTTAGATGTCTTTTGTTTCAGTTTAACATTGCTGCTACTTTCTACTTTTTACAATACACAAACCTTTCAGGCGTGTTAAGAGTGTATCATGCAGTTGATTTTTGGCAAACAGAAATCACGTTTTTCACTAGTTTTAGTAAAAATGTCATTGCAGACCTTTTGTTTTTGGGGGGGAAAAGAAAGATGCCTCATCTGAACAGATTTTGAAGAATCTGCTTGGAAGGGATGATAGTGGTTTTCTTTTTATTTTTTTTCCCTTTTTGAAAGAAAACATCTTGTTCCTGTGAAGATACCCAATTTATCATGCATTTTCTAGAATTGTTAGTGTATGTGAAATGATCTTTTAATCAGGCTCCTAGTTATGAGCAGAATAGTGTTCAGTGCCGTTTGGAGGCTTTTGGGTGTCAGGCTGAGGCTTAAGGTGTTGTGTGGGTAAGGCTCCTCGGCAGCATGAGGAGCATTCGTGGACAGGTCTGGCCTTCACATGGTTCTTCATGGGAAGGTGAACAGAGCTTGCTTTCTCTTCCCTGTTTGTTTCAGTTTTATCTTTTATCCCAGGAAAGAAATCTTTGGGATTGTCTCTGGAATCTGTAAGAATGTGGGTGAACTTGCAAGAAATGTAAATGTTGGCATTCTTGGGTTTTGAGGTTTTTTTTTTGGTAATGCAAATGCATTGAATGTTGATGGGGGGGGAGGGGAAACATGTACAAACTAAATAAAAATGCTCTAAGAAGTTGAGTTTGCAATCTAAAGCAGTCAAAATCAGGTGTGAATGAGATGGCTTCTAGTGCTTTAGGTGATTCTGCTTGTCAGGATGTGTTTAATACCTCTCCAATTACTACATACTTTTGCCTTCTTGAAGACCCCTTCTCCATGCAGTGCGTAGGAGCAGGAGTGGTGCTTGTTGACTGATTGCCATCTCAGTATTTTTAGATCTGTGATACAATCTCTTATGTGGATTTTTAAACCAGCTGCTTTGTACCTGCCAGCCTCCCATTTCCATTCATGTTCCAGCTCTTCCTGTTTCTCCCTTCTCAATATTTCTCAGCTTGCCCATGCTCCAGGCAGGCGCTTTCCTCCTCTGTGTGGCCACTGTGATCCCCAGGAAGGTGGAGAGGACGATAGGAAGGTGATTCAGCTGGATAGGTAAGGCCTGTTCAGCCACTGTGTTTGACTTGCTCTGTGGGAATGCCTTATATCAAAAGAAGTTGGCATGTAGGAGTCGAGGAGGTGAAACAGGCTCAGGGTTGATGAAATACTCAGCTCTTTGTTGCCAGAGGAATTCCTCGCAGTTTTCTTATTAGAGATGTTGGAGTAGCCAGGAGTGACTGTGGTGAAATTCACTGTGGCACCAGATGTCTTCTTAGTAGATTTCAAGTCCCTGCTCTAAACCAAAAATGCCATAGTTCTTAAGAAATCAGCATTAAGATTACTTTTGACATGAAGGTAAAAGCAATGTGCTTTTACAGCTGTCAGTCTTACAAACAGCTGAACCAAGTAAAACACCTTACCTTTTCACTCTTATTCTCATGTCCCCTCAAGGTGCCTCTCCCAAACCCCAAAACATCCCCAAAAACCCCAAGGCAGTTGCTGGTAAACATCTACTTTGAGGAGTGAAGACTAAAAAAAGACCATTGGCTGTGTGTAGTTGTATACAGTGCTACCTGACCCACCTATAGTATGCATCTCTTCGCTTAAATAATACCTCACTGGTTTATGTCATTGTGTTTAATTCTGTTTTGCTCACTGGGGAAAACAGCTGAAGGCTTTGAGAAAGGCTTGGGAGCAATTTTATTCTTCATCACCTTATCAGGGTGTAAACTGAACCTACATTTCTATGGTACCATTAATTTACAGATCTCCCCAAGGTATTTCTAAGTTGTTTTGGCTTCTCCAGCTGTGGTTGAGCATTGTTTCAAGCAGCAGTGCAAGGGCGGTGGTCTTCCCATTGGAATGTGGGAGCTGTTCCCCCATGTGCAGCACAGGAGGGGAGGGACAGGGAGGGAATAATGCAAAAGCCTGTTGAAATTGCATGGAGAATCTGGGAAGGCAGAACACAGTTGAAATTAGAAATGTAGCAGTTAATGATGAGAATCTAGCTGGAGCAGACACATGTACTGCAGGAAAAATACCATTTCTTTTAGGCAGTTTGTAGTTCTTGTATCCAAATAAGAATACTCAGAGGGTGGAAGTGGTCCCATCACATCGTGTTCAGGTACGTGTTTGTTGGAAAAAAGATGAGAGTGTTTTTAACTTGCATCCAGTTACCTGAAACATAGCAATTTCTTTGTACTCTTGTTCTATCTAGATCCTAACTTGGCCTGGATCAGTTTGGTTTAGCCAGGTAAAATGTGTGTATCTGAAAGGGTCAGATTACAAAACCAACAACAACAACAACAGAAAAAAACCAAAACCTGGAAAAACATTAGTTAAGCAGTAGTTGGGGAGCATCATAGAATCATAGAATGGTTTGGGTTGGAAAGGAACTTAAGATCATCCAGTTCCAACCCCCTGCCATAGGCAGGGATGCCTCACACTCAACCATGTCACCCAGGGGTCTGTCCCACCCG
>NW_009931517.1:0-46249 GCF_000696875.1 Nestor notabilis | reverse complement strand
CCATGTCAGCCCCCCTTCAAATACTGGAAGGCTGCTATGAGGTCTTCACGCAGCCTTCTCTTCTCCAGGCTGAACAGCCCCAACTTTCTCAGCCTGCCTTCATACGGGAGGTGCTCCAGCCCTCTTATCATCCTCGTGGCCCTCCTCTGGACTTGCTCCACCAGCTCCATGTCCTTTTTATGTCGAGGACACCAGAACTGTACACAATACTCCAAGTGAGGTCTCACAAGAGCAGAGTAGAGGGGCAGGATCACCTCCTTTGACCTGCTGGTCACGCTTCTTTTGATACAGCCCAGGATACGGTTGGCTTTCTGGGCTGCAAGCGCACACTGAAGCTGGCTTGCGTTCAGTTTTTCATCACCAACACCCAGAATGCTGATCTGTTCAAAGAGATATTTATTTTCTGGGAGCAGGTCAGATATAAAATATGTTAATGAGATCTAGAAGTGAGGAGATTTATAATTGGTAACTTGTGGATAGATATGTATGTTCTTGGACTTCACTAGACACTTGTGTATCTTCCGAACTCATGTATTTTAGGTGAAAAATAAATGTTGCTGCATATATCCTTTTCTATACGTTAGTTATATTTAAACTAGGTGTTCAATAAAACAAATATATCCAGGCTTTTTTCATCTTAGCTTCAGATCAAGAACGGCAGATTATCTTAGCTAGACAAAAAATGGAACAGCAGCCAGATAGTGTGCAGTGCCAAGCTGCCATATGTAGTTATTGTGGCTTTGTCTGCTAGAACATAGAAGGTAAAGAGTCATCAGTCCTTTTCATGTTCAGAATAAAAAGCACATTTTAAGTTGATTTTTAGATAAGCTTATTTCCTAGCATAGAAACCCTCTGCAGAGGGATCTTGTGACTTACGCAGGCACTAATTACGGTCAGAAAATTGAAGGGCCTGAGAGACATCCAGCACTGAACTTTGTGAAATGGTCATAATTATTGCATAAAAGCATGCTGAAGATGAGCAAGCTTACTGCACGAAATTCAGAGACAAAGAAACAAAGAGAGATGCTGCAATAAATCACGTTTTTCCTATTTTGCCAGATAACTCTGTGCTGCTGGTAGGAACCAGGGTAGGATGCTACCCTAGGTAGCAATAGAACAACGTTCTATTTAGATGAGATGGGATTTGACTTGTGGTTTGTCCCAGTTTCTAAAGGATCTATATAAGTTCTTGATAATACAGATAATCAGTATATAATATATTACTCTGTTGATGCTTTATGTGTTTCCTTTCTCTCCTGCCCATCAGTTTTGTTTTGTCTCCTGTTTGGTTGGGTTTGTTTTGATCTGTTGTTTTTGTTGCTCAGAGGAAATGATGAGTAAAAGAAAAATATTTGATGCTGGTTTGAAGTTTGCATCGTCACCTTTGGTAGGACCAAAGCCATTTTCTATCACACTTATAACAAAGCTCTGTGTGGCAGGCTGCTTCCTTTGGTTATAAGAACTCTTGAGGGATCTGAATCATAACACCTGGGTAGTAATAGTGCTAATAGTGAGGGGGGCTTTTAATAGTGGAATCTAACTTTTTGCTACAGCCGGGTGATCTTTATTCAGAGGAGGGTATTGGGGAGGTTGGGAGCACTTCCTTTTGTGGAAGATTGTACGCCACTATAGATGCAGAATTTGTGCAGTCCCAAAACCCCTGTTTTTTCCTAGACTAATAAGTCTATTTAGAATAGCCTTTTTTTAGGCATATCTAGTTATTAGGACCTGTACTAAGACTGAGAAATTTGTTCCATCAAGCAAATTAGGATTTTCAAATTTCATGTATTATGCAGGATTATAGAGCCTGCTGATATGGTGAGTTACCATGGAAACGGAGACATGCAGCTCAAAAGGTACGTGCTGGGGGGCCACACAAGCAGAAAGTACCTTTTTACATATTAAAATAAGCTGCCACATGGAGTTAGGAGAACGCTTTGTACTTGTTCTTGGAGTCTGTTTCTACGAAAACATGAAATGGTATTTTATAACTTGGCCAAAAACTAGTGGGTTTTTTTTCTTCTCATAAAGGAGGAAAAGAGAAAATGCTTTATAAAAATAATATTGGAGTGCATAGAATGAATCACACTTTGTATATTTTTGTACTTGCTGATGAGTTCGAAGGCGGGACACAAAAGATTACTTCTACCCCCTAGGAACTCAAGGCGTAGGTGACTTTCTGTCTGCTAGCGTGGAGCCTTTTTGTTATTGTGGATCTGGACTTTGATATGTGACCTGGCATTTAGTGCAGTGAAATACTTCCAGAGAGCAACGAATCTGGTGACCAGTGAATGAAAAGCTAAGTTTGAAAGCTTTGAAACTGGAGTAATGTCCCATTTGCATGGGAGGGCATGGTTGTGTTGGAAGTCAGGATGCGATGCCCTGGGAGATGTGCCTGGTTCTGCAAGCACAAAGCGATCAACCTCTGAACACCTCTTGGAAGTGATTTGCTTATTTATAGTAACTTCAGCTTTAATTGCAGGTAGGCTTGTAATTAGGTGCCGACAGTTACAGATGTGCCTGCAGATTTAAGAAACCACAAGTAAAGCATAATCAAGCCTTCAGAAGTGGTCTAGTTGTTGCCCCCTTGGTCTGATGCTTGTTCAGTCATTCCCTCAACCTCCAAGTTTTGTTTGGATGCGAGGCTGGGGTATGCTCAGCTGTTCAGCAGCTATGGAAGCAGTAAGGAGGCAGGTCTTGGCTGCAGTCATTTGGCAGATGAAGATATATTAAAGGGCTTAGTGGGCTGTCAGGGTCCTGGCCTCCTCGCTTACCCAGCTCTGCAGGCTTGGGCTGTGCATGCAGGGAAGCAACAAGCTGTTACCTCGGTGTGAGAAGGGACTGGGGGGAAAGTGGGGTCATATCCAGATACATTGGAATAAGGCTACATTGGTAGTCTTTAAATTACCATCTGCTGGCCATTCATTTCCAGAACCAAGATGAATTTAATGGTCAGCCTTCTCTGTTGAATGAACCAGCCATCGTCACAGCTGGCACTAAAACCCATTATAGCTGCTGCCATTGACCACCTTGTACTCTAAAATCAAGGGGTTTTCTTCCCAAAGAAGAGAAAGTCTTTAGCTGGCATGTTTCAGGAGCACTCCTTGTGTCGGGATAGATTAGGCGATGTGTTTGATCTATGGTGGAGCGATGGCTGGCTGTTCCGTGCTGTCTCCATACCTCTCAATGAGGTTTTGTGTTCAGAGCAGTCGTGCAACCGCATGGTGACTGATTCAGCACTTTGCTCCCAGCTGGTCTGTGGTGGCCGCAGCGGCAGAAGCTGAAATGCACTTACGCAGATGAAAACTCTGTAGGTCAGATGTTTGAAGCCAGCAAATTGTAGGAGAGAATGTGCTTTGTTTGCAAGTGACTCGTTGGCTTAAGCTATTTGGGTTTTGAAATGAAAGTGGTGGCAGTCTTTTTTTGCATATGTGGTATTGAGAATGGAAAGCTGTCGTAGCTGCTTGGGCTGAACTCTGAATTTCATCCATTGCTTATTGATGTGTTCATCTTTATGGTGCAGTGGGATATGAAATGTTTGTGATGTATCCCATGTTATTCTAAGCGAAAGGTAAATACTTCTAAGGTAGATCTTTTCTGTTCGTTGTTTGCTTGTGAACAGGTGTTGCTGCAATTACTAGATATCATTTGAACTCTGCCTGGTTGTTGAAAGTAACTTAGGTCTGCTTAGATTTCCTAGATCACAATTGCAATCTCAAGACATTTTCTTTCTGATTATGTGGAATCATTGTCGGCTTACTTCACAGTGTCAAGTATGAGATGATTCCTTATTTCTTCAACATGTTTAATACCTGGAATGATCCTCTTCTGTTACTCAGGTTGAAAAGCCCTAGCCATGATGTGTACCCTTTGGGTTAAGCTTAGTACAAACACAGAACAAAGAGAAAAATAATTTCTATTCCATGATTTGAAATTATATCTGTAGTACAGAGTTTTCCATTCAAATACAGGCCTGTAGGTTTCCTGCTACATTATAGAAGAAGTAAAATTCTATTTCATTTCAGTGTAATGTATTAGGTCTTAGTGAAAATGATGCCTTCAATATCACATGCTCAGAATATTGGCAGTGTTTATGATTTAAAGTGCCTGTTTTGTCTACTGAAACACAAAGCAGGAACCAGTAGGTCTTTAAGAGTAGCTGTAAAGTGAAAGGTTTGTAAGATAATGTGCCATGATGATTTTCCATTGGCAGAACAGTCTGCTGTTGGTTAGCCTCATCACTTGAGAGGGAAATATTTCATAGGATCACAGATTGGTTTGGGTTTGAATGGACCTTAAAGCCCATCCAGCTCTAACCCCCTGCCACGGGCAGGGACACCTTCCACTAGAGCAGGTTGCTCCAAGCCCCTGTGTCCAACCTGGCCTTGAACACTGCCAGGGATGGGGCAGCCACAGCTCCTCTGGGCACCCTGTGCCAGCACCTCAGCACCCTCACGGGGAAGAACTTATCCCTAATATGTAATTTAAATCTACCCTCTTTCAGTTTAAGGCCATTCCCCCTTGTCCTATCCCTACATGCCCCTGTATAAAGTCCCATTTGTAGGAAAAATGCTGCAAAGCATTTTTGTAGGTCCCCTTTAAATATTGGAAGACTGTTACAACATCTCCCATGAGTCTTTTCTTCTCCAGGCTGAACAAACCCAACTCTCTCAGCCTGTCTTCGTAGGAGAGATGCTCCAGCTCTTTGACCATCTTCATGGCCTCCTCTGGTCCATGCCCTTCCTATGTGGGGACCCCAGAATTGAATACAGTACTCCAGGTGGAGTCTCATGAGAGCAGAGTAGAGGGCCAGGATCACCTCCTTCAACCTGCTGGTCATGCTGCTTTTGATACAGCCCAGGATACAGCTGGTTTCTGGGCTGCAAGCGCACACTGAAGCCGGATAATGTTCAGTTTCTCATCAACCAACACCCCCGAGTCCTTCTTCCCAGGGCTGCTGTCAATGCAGTCTCCACCCAGTGCGTAGTTGTGCTCAGGATTGCCTCAGCCCATGTGTGAGACCTTGCGCTTGTCCTTGTTGAACTTCATGAGGTTGGCATTGGCCCATCTCTCCAGCCTGTCCAGGTCCCTCTGGATCCCATCCCTTCCCTCCAGCATGTCGACCACACCACACAGCTTGGTGTCGTCGGTGAACTTGCTGAGGGTGCACTCAATCCCTCTGTCCATGTCGCTGACAAAGATGTTAACAGTTTCAGCAGTGGGAGGATATTTTATGTCAAATTATTTTTTCTTCAAGCCATCTCTGTGAACATACAGGAAACTTTCATATACTTGCAATTCACAAGACATGTTACACATCCTCTGAGAGCTTTGGCCGTTCTTGCCAGCTGGCTTCCTCTAGCACCTGGGGTTTGGTCACCCTGGCAGTAGGGCAGAAAATGCCTCATGTGGCATTTCATTAGAGCTACATACAACCTGTTCAACAATTTGTTCATATAAAATCAACATTAAAAGATATAACTGGGTTGAAGTCTTTACTAAGCTGTGAAGTAATATTGGCAGTGGATTATTTTGGGGGGAAAGGGGTAGTAAAATTGCTCTGCAGTAGAGGGTAGGAGATAGTTAAATCTTTTACAGCCTTCTTTGAATAGCAGCTGGGTGAAATCCTTTATCTCAAGCCTCATTATATTAGATAATGACCAGGAAGCATCACTGTGTGTATTACCGGGTGATTAGTTTAGTATTACTCCTAGAATCATGATTGTTCCTTTATTACCATGTTTTTTTAATAAAGCACTTATTACATAAATGTTTTGGGTTGTGTTGCTCAGAGTAACTGAAATCTCTTTTTGATTACTTGTACATATTTAAAAAAAGATAATTAGTAAAATAGCCAAGATCAATGTGTTTTTCTTTTAGAGGCAGCTAAAGAGGGTGATACAGGTTAGGCTGTAGTTGTTTGTGTTTCTGAAGTTTGGACAAATTTTGGGCAAGATACAGATACAAAACTCTGATGCTGGTTATTTGTAGCTATTTACAAATATTTTACTTACAAAAACATTTGGAACAGGAAAGAGAGAATTTTCCTTCTCTAAAAGTTTTATTTTCCTTCATATACTGTGCAGAGCAAGAGTCTTATTAAGTTTTCCAGGTTCTCCAAGAGCTAATAGTTAAATGTTTTTATGTCAATTACTATTGACAGGAAGTCAGTTTGAACAGCATTGGAAAATGGAAGTAGTTGGCAGAACTGGCTAATTTAACTGAATTTCCTTTTGCTAAAAATATCTCTAAAAGAAGCTCTCCTTTTGGGACACAATGAATGCTTGTTTGACTGTAGTTGAGAACTGATGGTGACTCTTGTCCCTTAACCAAAAAGGCTTAAAAAATATGAATAACCTTTTGAAACATATTTGGCTTCCTCTGTAGTGTGTGTGATTATGCTTATGTCTGCCCGAAGTTTACATACATGCTTAACTTGATGTATGTGAGTAACCCCATCAGCTCGAATGATCTGCAATAGACTGAAAAGTTCCGTAGAGCTGCTTATGTGAAGTTGAGCATTTAAATTGTATACATGTTGGTAGGATTATGGAGTTCTGAGTGTAGTTGCCCTGTTGAGTTTTGTCATTAATGGGTGAAATGGAAAGGCTTTAGTCCTACAAACTGAAAGCAAGCAATATCAGATACATGTTCTCATTTATATTGCATACAAATATGTTAAAATTAATTTTAGGTAGGTTGCAATGGCAAATATTAGAAATTATAAAATGCTAGAAATAGGATGAGTTTCGTATAGTTGTTTAGGTCCTGTGCTGCCTCTGTGTTATGATGCAAGAGCACCATACTGTACTTGCAGCACAGCCCAGAACAGTTGTTTCACGGATTTGGCCATTCTGGGGGTAAGTCAGCAAGACTTACCTAGAGAGACTTCTTGCTTGGACTTCTTCCACTTGTGGAAGTTGGTGATGTGTGGCAGCTCATGGCCTTAGAGGAAGAGAAAGGATTGTCTCATGAATGCTGCCCTGGCTCTTGTACTTGCTGGGACTTTTTCTTCCTGACATAAAACAGAGAGGGGAAGAAGGGTTGCAGGGATGCCAAGAGTAATTTGTGTTGAGACACAGACATTGCTCATGGCAGAGGAGTTTACTGGTTCATGGAGTAACTGGGTGAAACCCAGCAGGTACCTGCTGGGTGGTGGGACTTCTGCTATTGGGAATTTCAGCCCCGGTGAGCAGGCTGGGGAAAAGGGAGATGCTGGTGTCTTAGAGGTGTCTTGGACTCTGGAGACATGAGGCATTTTCTTTGATGTGATTCCCCTGCATTAGCTGTTGTTGTGTGTCACCTGATAAAGGTCTCATCATAAGCTTTGCCTTTTTATAAGTGCTAGTTGTAGTCATTCTAGGTATTGGAGAATTGACATGGAAAGAAAAAGGCTAAACCATCTCAAGCTATTTTAAATACATTTTGCAGTCTCAAACAGTGATCAAAATCCTCAGTAAAGAGACAAAAATGACATAGGTGCAGTACATTTAACTGTTAGCTTTCTGTCAGTGAACAGAGAGTGTATTTTGAAGGCCTGCTGCACTGCGAGCTTGGCTCCAGGGTCAGTGTGTTAGGAAACCACAGCTGCCTGTGGCTTGCTTGCATGTTGCTGCCTCCGAACATCTTTAACTGTGAGGCCATGTTGAAGTCTCTGGTCATGACCCTTTGTATTGCTCTCAATTTTCTTTATATAAAACCCTAACTCCCCCTACAAGCCCCCTCACACATACACCTCCCCACCCCCCCGCCTTTTTTTAGGCACAATTATAGTAATTGCTAACAAAGACAGTGAAATGCATGCAGATTATTTGGAGCATGTGCACTACCGAGCTGCTTTCAGCAGTACTAATCTCCAGCCGTCTTGTCTTTCTGAGGCTCTTTCAAAACCTCCTTCAGCTGCTGTGCACATCAGCAATGAACCAAATCTCTTGGCGGGTCCTAAATGTGATTACACTGAAAGCTCATGAGAGCAGCAGCCCTTTGAGTATTTTGCACTTTCGGGACTTGATGTGGAGCAGTAGCTGTCTGGCACTGCTACGTTGGCTGAGTTTTCTGTGTGTTATCAGGATGTAGAAACTGTGTTCTAGATTCTTTGTGTTACCTTTCATACTGAAAATGAGTTGTCAGGCGTTTCAGGCTTTAGTCAGCTGTGGTTTTGCATTTAGAGTCGCTACGTTTTCTATTGCTGAAGTTTTTACGAGCATGTAAGATTACACAGTGCTGAGAACAAGTTTTCAAATATAATGTAGTGAGGTCAGTAATCTTGAGGACAGGTCAGGTTAATGGATGGTGTAAAAGCTGGGTGGGAATCTTAAGGATGTACTAAGAACCTGGCTTGTGCCACTTTAGAGAACCAAGCGTTGGAGAAAACATCTAAGCTAAAAGCTGTTGTTGGTGCTGCTAGCAAATGGCCATGGTCCTTCACAACAGAGTTGTCCAGAACACAGTACCTGGAGGCAGTAGGGGTTCTGATACCACGGGTTTTGTAGCACATGCTTTGTGACACTGCAGCAGTAATAAATCCAGGTGAAGGACTGGAAGCCACCTCCTGCGCGAGGCTCTCTTTGGAGCGTTGTTACTAAACAGCTTGATTTGCAGCTGAGGTAAAGTGGCTTGCCCTTTTTCCTTTCCTTAAATAGATTTTCTTCACTTGTTTTTTTCAATGTGCACAAATATATTGAGCAAAGTCTGCTCCTCTGTGTTGTCTGAGCACATGTTTATACTTGAAGGCAAGTGTACATAGCATAACCATGCAATTAAAAATAGTTGAATTTTGCTGGAAAAATGGCTGTATCCCTAGTACTTGCTGATGATTTAAGTATGCAAATGATTATTTAATTGATTTTGATTATGAACTTTAAGAACTTGTGCAGAAGCTGGAATGCTGGGGCAGTGACACAGCTCCTATGGAGGTTTTAAGGGTATTTTAACATAGCTCAGGTGGTTGTGGAAAGAAGGTATTCTTCTGAGATACACACTTTCTTCATCAGGGAATGTCGCAGGGAAAGCTGGTTCTAGGCTAAAAGGTGGACTAACATGGAGACATGAAATTATTGTTGCTATTCATTAACCATGTATTTTCTTCCACAAAGATACATTCAGAAACCTCTCCAGAGTATTCAAAGTGGTAAAGTTCTTGGGCATGTTGTGTTTTGTATTGAAACATGAAGCAAAGCTGCTTTCTGTGATACGTGATGATTTTGTTAAAATATAAAGGGGGCTCTATAGGTTTCAGACATCTGTTCACTTATTAGGCTTCACTATAATCAGTGAGGGGGAAAAATTCAAGATACTGTCTAAAGACATGTTATATCCTACTCTCATGAGAAATTCCTTCATAATTTTGCTTTTCTTGAAGCATAATATATTATTTCTTCTGAGGTTTCAGTTGGCTTTTTGGTAGGTTTATTTTAAAAGCTCTCATGTTTGCATCTTCAAAGCAGCGAAGATGGTGGCAACATTCTGCTTCACGTTAAAAGCAGAGCTGTGGTTCAGAGCTGCTCAGGAGGGAAGTCTGGAGGCAAAGTGTTCGTGTTACAGTTGCGTATTAGATTTCATTGTAGATCGAACTGAGACTCTTTGGTGCTGAAAGAATAAGCCTGTATGGGTTTGTTTGAAGAGGCAGGCACTTAAAATTACTGCAGATCTTTATTGACTGATTTGGCATGAGGGGGGAGAGAGATTATTCCTGTTGAGAACCAGAGTGTTATGCTGAGAACTAGCTAAGACGTAAGATGGTGACTCAAATGTAGTACTGAAAGCAGTGTTATGTTTAAGAACTGTAACTTTTCTTTGCTAATGTATACTAATTAGTATAGCTCTTCTACCATGGTGAGTCCTCTGAGCTGTGCGTGTAGTATTTTTGTTTTAGCGCTGGGTTTTTCATTGACAGTTGAAGAAAAGGACAAACTATTAACCTGGGTTACCGAGCACAGGCTTGATGTAGAAACATTCAACGTTTAACTGGAAGTTAAGTTTTGTATTTACACTAACTTTGGTTTCTCTTCTCTCTATGTTCCAGAAATATTAATACGGAGCATTTGACCACCTAATCTCCAGAGGAGACTCTCTTGATAGCAGGATTAGGCAAGAGTGCCTTCAGAACCAATATGTAGCAAATGGGTATCGCACCTCCGAAGCTCCTCCCTTGGTTCAGCGCTTGTGTGTTTTAAGGATCCTTGTTGCTTCAGCAGTGAATTATTCTTGTGAACTTCAGAAACGGATTTCATGTGGTGCTTGCTAAACATTGAGTCACCATGAGTAGTAATCTAGGAAAAGAAAAAGACTGTAAAGAGAAGGATCCAAAAGTCCCATCATCAAAAGAAAGGGAGAAGGAGGCCAAAGCCTCTGGAGGATTTGGGAAAGAGAGCAAAGAAAAGGAGCCTAAGACCAAAGGGAAAGATGCCAAAGATGGAAAGAAGGACTCCAGTAGCACGCAGCCTGGGGTAGCTTTTTCAGTGGACAATACAATAAAAAGACCTAATCCAGCCACAGGTACCCGCAAAAAATCCAGCAATGCTGAAGTGATCAAAGAGCTAAATAAATGCCGGGAAGAGAATTCAATGCGCTTGGACTTATCCAAGAGGTCTATACACATGCTTCCATCAGCTATCAAAGAGCTAACGCAGTTAACAGAACTTTATTTATACAGTAACAAACTGCAGTCCCTCCCGGCAGAGGTGGGCTGTCTTGTGAACCTGATGACACTGGCGCTGAGTGAAAACTCACTCACCAGTTTGCCTGACTCTCTTGATAACTTGAAGAAGCTGCGCATGCTTGACCTGCGGCATAACAAACTTAGAGAAATCCCTTCGGTGGTGTATAGGCTAAGCTCTCTCGCCACTCTTTATCTACGCTTTAATCGTATAACTACTGTGGAAAAGGATATCAAAAACTTGTCAAAGCTCACCATGCTTAGCATACGAGAGAACAAAATCAAGCAACTACCTGCTGAAATTGGTAAGCGATTGCACTGACTGAAAGTTCAATTCTGTGCTTATGTTCGGGTTGCAGTTCGGTGATGTATGTGTGAACTACCACTTCTCCAGCTGCCCTTCTTCATTTAGAGCTTCATGAAATTATGCTCTTGATCATATTGCAGTGTTAGCTTATACTGAGATTAATCAATGCCTTGGATATTTTTCTTACAAACATGCCCTTTTTCTTCATCTATCATCTTAAAATCACATGTATCTTGTTTTCATCTTTGCCTTGTGCTTTCACATATTGTGTCTTCAGAGCCCAGATGGTTTAACAAGTACAAAAAAAAAAGATACAGGGGCATATTTCATTTTAAGATTTCTTTATAAATCATTTATGAACTGTTGCAAGTTATAAACACATTATGGGCATGTTACAGAGGGGTGTGACCATGGTAATACAAGGTAGAATAGGTAGCTACATGCTATTACCGTGAGCAAGCTGTTGGATGCTGTAACAGTTAATAATGTAGGTTAATGATTTGTGAAAGCCTCTACCTTTTCTAAGTCATGAATATATTAATACACAGACTCTTAATACAAAGTGACCAAATGTTGTATGCATGGCTGATGATTCTTACGACTTTTTAATGACTATTTGTTTTTCTCAACTTTGTTGCAAAAGTTTGTGAGATGATGAAATAGTATGAAAGTGGCTTATGAATTGAAATAGGTTATTACAAAAAAAAAAAAAAGTGCTGCAATAGCTGTATATCAAGAACTCAAGTTGTTCCTAATAGGTTCTGCTTCATGGAAAACATCTCTTTATCACACTGTTCTCAAGCAATATTTGGACAATGTATGTGCCTCATAAAAGGGCTATTTGTCAGTGTGCTTTTTCCTATGTATCACCAGTTTCTTAAATGCAAGCATAGCTTAGTCCCTTTAGGGAAAGGGAGATCATAAAACTTAATGCAGTTGACTGCTTCAACTTTCTTCGAGTGTGGAAAAAACCCTTGTAAAAGCCCTTGTAACACTGTGAGTAATAATTCCTGTGCCCTGTTTTTAAAAGCTGATGCAGGGCTTTTTCCTGTTAACCAAGCCAGTGCGTGAGTATGTGAAGTGTTACAAGTTGGCCCCTGTGCTCACTAATTTTGCAGAGCTTGGGAAATGCTCTTGCGTGGATCCCTAATAGATCTTTACAAGCCAGCAGTGTTTGCCTCTTTTTCCTGCACCTTGATATGAAAAGGAACATAAGATAACATGCTCCTGGTGGCAGGAACTCCTGAGCACGTCTGAACTGCTAATCATGGTACCAGCAATGACACACACTCAGCTGTTGGTCTGAGTGTTTGGCTCCCTGTAGCAGCTGTTAGAGTGGATTCTGCTATAGCCACAGAAACACTATTTTGCCAGGCAAAAATTAAATGGTTAAAGTAGTATGTTTTCTGATCAACACGGTCCTTGTTTTGTCATGTGCATCTCAACAATCCTGAGGATTTCCCCTGGGAGAAAAGAGGAATTACAATTTTGACCTGTTTTGACAGTTCAGTTTAAGTCCAACAGCCTCTTTGGCTCTTTTACTCATCAAAGAATCATCCTGGAAACCATGGGGCTGATGTCCACAAAAAAAAAAAAGCCCAACATACCATGTGTTTCTACATATGTTGAGGAAATTGTGGCTGATTTAGCCGTCTGAGCTGTATTGCAGTTGTCAGTGCTTTACCTGGGTCTGTTTGTGGCTCAGTTTTAAAATGTAACTTAGCAAAGAGTCAGTTTGGTGTTTTCCTTTAGAAACTTTTTGTAGGTGTATTTGGCACTGCAGACATTATTGTTGCTGCTGGAACATCTTTGTTTCTTAACCGTTTTGTTTGTTGAATTCCTATGGTTAACTTTACATTAAAGTATGTAATTTCTGTATGTATTTGTTCACAATAGTCTTGAAAGAGCTCATGTCTAACAGCTTTATGGAGAAATTTAGTAGATATATGTATAATGAAGGATGACTGTGATTTGCCTCGTTTGTATTATTCTTGTCTTGGTACACATACAGGCAGTGTTCTCAGTTCTCTATCAAACCCTAGCTTGAGAAAATTAACTACTTCTGTCTTTGTATCCAGCAGTTAGTTGTGCCTTTATTTGTACTGTCATAGTGCCCATATTGCTTGTTACGGGTCAGCATCTTGTTGTGGAAGGCATTTTAGAAGCCCAAGTGCAAGATGACTGTCACCCCTAGAAGAATTTTTGAAGGGAAATCACAATGTTCAACAGCATCCTGTTTTATTCCAAGTAAATTTCTCTAACTAGGTTACCTGAAATTGCATCAGTTGGAAAATAAATTCATTAAAGGATTTCTAAGTTCAAGTAACACAAATAATTTTAACTGCCAAGACTTAGAGACAGGCATTGGAAAACCTTTTCCTCCAGTAGTCAAAGCAGACAGTAGTGTCACTTCTGTAATTGATTTCTACTCACTCACTTTCATCTATTTTTGTTGTCTACAAAGATGAAATGTTTGAGTTGGAAACACAGCTGAAAAATGAAACTGCTGAGAAATGTATTTCTTACTTTCCGATGGAATTTCTCTGTTTCTTTAAACGTTTGTTATTTCTCTACATATCACACGCACACTTTAGAACAAACTTGCCTTTTAAGTCCCAATGATTTTAGTCCCTTGTCTGTTTATAACACAGTTTCTAAATACTACATACAAGCAAATACTCTTATCAGCTTGTAAACAACACAGAAATTTCTGTTGCTGCAAAGCGGGAAGTAAAATGAGGCCATTATCTTTTATAAAGCAATATCATGTGGAGCATTTCAAATTCTTGTTAAAAATACCCCACTGTTCCGGGGCCTAAGGCTCACATATCTGAAGGTAAACTAGTGTGCTTGTTCATATGTTTAAAGATCCAAAGCTTGTGTAACCTGCTGACTTGTCCACCAAGGAAGAGGCTTACAGCAGTTAGCTGTGATGTGTTCATGTCCCTCATCTGGTATGCAGCTATGTGAAGAATCCTGGGTTTCTTTACTTTGTCTTTTGGGGGTAATGTGCTACAAAAGGTTGTCCTGGACAAAACCAGAATTAAACCCCCAGACTTCAGCTTGAAAGCTGCGATGTTGCCTCTGTTCCCTCAAAGAACCACAGTCAAGTATGATGGAATAAAAGTCTTACCCTGGTGCTAGAGCCTTGTTATGGCTTTTGCTACCACTGAGCGCAAAATACCAGTTTTGTGTAATTATAAGAAGGCTTTCCAACTTTAGGACCTTGCTGTTTTAAAATAAAGGTTCACCCGATTTGTAAGCAATAATCCCACTTAAAGATTCCTAGAAAAGCAATTAGTCTCCAGCCTTAGAAAATAAACTTAATTTTCCTTCTACTGTCATTGAAAGAAATTGGAAGTGGGTTCTGGAGTCCTGAGTGCTCTGATATTTGAGATCTTTCTTCCAACACCCAGCATGTCTATGAGTAGTTCGTTTTTGTGCCAGTGATGTTTCACTGCTCTTAGGTGCAGCAGTTTCCCTCTGTTGCTTACATTTGCTCTCCCACTATATGTGCTGACAGCAGGCATATCTTCTCCCAGCCATTACTCAGACCCTGATTTTTAATCTTGCATAAAATCTCCATTCCTTCTGTCACCCCGCTATCCATTTTCTGTGTTGTCTTATGTTTTGTGTGCTGAGCATGCTTGATTAGTTTGAATATACTATTCCAGATGAGAGTTTCTCTCATCTGGATCATACTGGAACTGCTTTAGACTTATACAAATGCTCTTGAGACCACCTAAGACACCTGCACTCCACCCTCTGTGTTCTCCCTCTCCACCAGAAGTCAACCCTGAGATCCTGGTAGAAATATACGCTACTAAATTTCATAGTTTCCATTATTTTTAGTTACTTATTTTGTCCAATGCCTCTGGCTTGCTAGATAGCCCTTGCTTTCTAGTTCATTGCTGAAGACACTCTACGAGGTTTGTCTTGAGGTGGATTCTTAGGAGTCCTGGAGAGGTAACCTCCATCCAAGCTGATATTTTACTTTCAGTCCTGCTACATCCATAGCAAGTTGTAGTCAATTCCTTGGGTATCTTGACATCATCTTGTAGTCACCTGAGTCTCCTAGTTATTTTCTGCATGCTACTACATCGGATATCTTCATGCAATCTAGGTTGACTAGATTGAATAAACTAAATCTTTCATGGTTTTAGAAACAGAAAACCAATTAACTCTTTATGACAAACTAGTTTTACATTTCACTGATTTTTTTTCAAATCACTTTTTATTTGCCTGTTTTCAGGCCTTTTACTTACATGCCATTCGTTAATGTTTCCTGCAAATTCTGTCGGTCTACACAGCCTTTAGATGGTTCTGAGGTCATCAGAATCACTGCTCACTGTGCATGCAACAGTATTGTTAGAAATAGATTCCTTTTAGGGAAACCTGAAACTAACTTGAAAACATTTCTTAAAAGCTTGAGTGAAGATAAAGAATTTAACAGAATGTTCTTTGCAGAACCCATAGCTGGTCAGATTTTAAGTGGTCCTGGAAACTGCATTAGAGGAACTGATCTGTTACAGTGTGTATGGTCTTGAGGAAAACTTAGAAGGGCTGAACCTACCAGCACTTTGCTGCTGGGAAGTAAGCAGCACAAACTTAAATGAGGTGACTACACTGGGGGAAGAGTTGCTTTGCATTAAAAACAAAAGTTCTGGTGAGAAAGAGGAAGTGTTATTATCTATAGTTTAGTAAACAGATGTGTGTGTTTCTGGTCTTTTTTCCCCTCAGAAAGCAGTACTTCTCATTACCTCGCATCCAGTTGGTTTATCATAGGTTTCCTGTCTTTTCAATATTTAGAAGGCTTCTTAATGTTAAATAGTAATTTACTCAACTGAACTCACTCAGTAAGCCAAAAAACTGAAGAAAATATCTGTAATTTGGAAGAATATTCTTTTAGTAACTTGGCAAATCCGGGCTCCAGGTACCTAACAAATAATTTCTACTAGTCATTTACTGGACTTCTCTTAACCCTTTTCCAGCAACAACATACATATTGCTTCTACATTTCTAATGCGATTGAAACAGTTTTAATAGGCTGCACAGCAAGCTGAGGTCTTGATATGCATTGTTGTATTTTCAAATATAAATGGATTTGTTTGAATAAGAGCTAAAAATACTTCAAAATCCATTTAGCTGAAAACATATTCTGAGGTTTGGGTGATTTTATTTTCCCATGTTTAGCCAAAAGCTCTTTTCAAGAGTAGCAGGATTAGGGGGAGTTTTTCATGAAGTGGCTGTGCTGATGTGCAACAGCTTCATGAGACACTGGAAAGAGGCAGTATCCACTCCCCTCTTCCCAGCTGCTCACTCCTGCCTCTCTCACCTGAGCCATTCCTCAGGGAGCTGATTTATCTTGCTAAACTAACAGAAAAATATTAGTGGTTTTGCTGCTTTTGTTGTCTTATTACTTTAGTTGAAATCCGTGAAGTTTCAGATAACACTTGAGCTGGTGTAGGAGGAGGAGTGTGGGAGAGCATGACCTGGAACAGAGAGAGCAGGACTGCCACTTCTGCCCATACTGAGCTGTTAAATCAGCTTGCCTTGCTGCTGCTCACTTGTGAAGCCTCACAGGTAGGGTTGCTTACATGCTATAAAAGCATGTGAAGTGCACTGCGAGTGGTTGGAAGAAGGATGTCTGCAAAAAGCCACTGAAAATTCATCAGGTTATATTTTCAGAATAATTTTTTTTCCTCCCTTTTCCCCCCGTTTTCCATGTCTTGTTCCACGAAAACCTTTGTAGCTTATTGAAGTCTGGATAGCATCAGCTCAGCCCCACCTTCCTGAAGCAATTTTTTGTTATGGTGTGGTGAGAATTCATTGATGCAGGTTTCTTGATGGCAAAGCTACTCTATGTTGCTCTTGTGAACTTGGTCTTTCTTACACATTGTATCCTACCTAACAATGGTGATAAATTTTCAGAGTGGATCTTGCCCAGAATCCTGCTTCTGCCTGTAGCCCTAAGCAAACTGCATAAAACCAGATTGTAAGTATATATGTGAAGCTTAACCTGACTCCTTTCCCAGATCCAGCTATTCTCACATCAGGGTCTGGTGCAGCTGGTCTCTTTAGTACTTTTCAGTAGACTCCTCTTCTGAACTTGACCATTTTTTCCCTTTATACTCCTATAAATACTTTACATCCTTTAGCGAGGTCCACAAGTTTGTTTTGAATGCTGATTTTACTAAAAGGTCACTGTTATGCAGGTGTTGAATATATATACTCATGAAGTGCAAAAGCAGAATAATTTACCTGTTCACTTGGCTGTTTAAATCTGTAGTGGCATCCATGAAATAAAACCTTAACGGTAAGGCTTCCATGTGGAGGCTTTGCCAAAACACCATCTGGAGGGATAATTGTGGTACTGAGTTCACAAGGTAGACTCCAGCTTCATCACTGTATCTGGTAAATTGTCCATTCCACTGAGATCAAAAAGTTGAAGATTAGAATGGAAGAATGCAAATGCTTTGGTGAGTCAGACAGTCGGCACGAGAAGGATGAAAACCAGAGGAACTGTCTTGGGATGAGGCCAAGCAAACGATTGAATTACTTAAGCCTTTTGCGTTTCTCGTATTGAGAGTTTTATTGCATTTCTCCATGTTGTGTTGAAGGAATTGTTCTGCACAATCAAGTTTATGATATTTTCTTTGTGAAGACAAGGTTGCATCTTATACCAGTTCTGGGTTTTTTTTGTCATCGTGCACAGCTCAAATAGAAGTAATGTTGCCAACACGGTTGAAACTACATTTGCATAGTTTCTGCAAGTTTCTTGAGGCTCCAAATATTGTGTTTTCTGTCTGTGAATGCAACTCTTATTCTATGGAGAATCTGGTCAGGGCTGTTCTGCAAGGGAAATATTTTTAGATTGTAATTCAGGGAATCTGCCTACACCAGACTTGGAATGTCTCTGAGACTCTCTTCTGTTCTTCCCTTCCCCCATCTACCCAATATTTAGATCATTTGTGGTTTCTTCACTACTTTGAAACTTTTTTCCATAACACTTGCACCTGCTTGGTTTTCAGTAGCACAGACAGCAAACCAGATGTGTGCAGCTGCATTAGTTCCTGTCTGCTCACTCCAATGCTGAATATAGTGCGTCCTTATTAAATGACTTGTTAGTTGCAAAGCTTTTCAGCGATGCTCTGAATTTCATTTCTCCTTTTTTTTTTTTTAGCAGACCTGACAATATAGAGAGATGTTTCGTTACATTGTTTGTATCTAAGAACCTCTTCTGTTTCAGCAGTTTGAAGGAAACCAAGTTGTGTTCCGAGGCTTTGTAGGCATGCTAATGTCTGCAAATGTGGCGGCTGAGAATAATCTTATATTGTTATATTCTAATGGGATAAAAGCATGAAGTTGTGAACAGAAGTCAGAGAAAATGACTGCTTATTTGATCCAGTTCTGGTTGCTTTCTTGAGCTGCAGGGAGGGTCAAGAACTTGATTTTGGCCGACTTTAGCTTTGGTGTCTGAGTTCTGATTCCTGTGAAAGCTCTTGTGGGGATGCACTTTGGTCTTGTCAGCTAGTCAAATTCCTCCTGATTACATTTTCTTCAGACTGGCTTTAGGATAATGATTAAGTAGTCCTGCCTTTTTGATCTGCTTGCAGAGCTTATTGAGATGATGCCCCAAGTGTAATTCCAGTAAATACTGACAGCTTGTTAGAAGTCCAGCTTTTTTTTTTCTTTTAAATATATCAATGCTGCAGTTATTTTAACTGTTTGAATACCTTCATGGCTGCTGAACAGAGGGAGATAATCACTTTCCTTAGGCTGCCCTTGCTAATGGTGGTTAGCCTTTATTGTTTGAGAGCAAGCACACTTGTTCCACACTCAAAATGGACAGCATCCAAGATGTGACCCCAGGTTGGGCGTCAGCAGGACCCCCTGGTCCTTCACTTCAGAGCTGTTTCCTCACCGGCTGGTGTGAGGCTGTGTACCATGTTCCAGGGTTAATCCATGGTAGGTGCAAGGCTTTGCCTTTGTCTTGGCACTTCCTGAAGTTCCCGTTGGTTTGTTCTGTTTGTTCTACTGCCCACCTCAAATCCTGCCTCGAGCCCTTGCTAAGACACTTTCTTCTACATGTTTCACATGTTTAAAACGTTGTTTGGACATGTTTTTAATTTTATTTATATTTGTTACTTTCAGTTATAAGCAATAAGTATTTTGCTGTTGTGTCTTGTTGAAACTTGTCTTAGCTGAGATTTTGAGTCTTTCTTTGCAGTTGAGCTCAGCTTCTGTGTTTTTGAGTGGTTCCCATGATCAGATCCTGTTGTACATTCTGCACATCCTAAACATATTACTCTGCTTATTTTTTACTTACATGAATATTTCAATATTTCAACTTTGGTACATAAGTCACTTGTGGCCATATTAAAATTGCATTCTTTCTACTAAGGAACTCTTCTGTGTAAGTTATAGTTGTGCGGTAGTAATTCAAAATCACTCTGACTGCTTAACTGTTCTTTTGGGCAGTTGGTGATGACAGCAGGTTCAGCCTGTTAGAGTGATGTACTCAAATCCTATAGAGAGGGGGGAGATCCTGAAACTGTAAAGGTGTTTTTCATTTTTCTCTAAAATCAGGACACTTTGGGTTGGAAGGGAGCTTAAAGATCATCTAGTTCAAAGAGTTTTATAGACAGTAAAATTTGTTTGCCATAGAGAACCTAGTGAGAGATGAATAGCTACCAGCGTTAGTTGAACTATGTGTAACTTGTTCCCAGCTTTGCTGATTTCGGATAATTATTCTTTACAAATTAGCTTACAACCAGTGTTGTGACACAGCAGCCTGAAGCCCCACTAATATTTGCATTCTTCTCTTCCTTGTACTTTCCATAAGAGTGTTGATCCTCTTGCTGTGTCATCTGGCCCAGGATTTATCATGTCATGAAGGATTTCATAAGTTTCAATCTGCTTAAGCATGGGCAGGCACGGAGTTAATCCAGTGGAAAACAGGCTATATTACAAATTGTGTTTGCCATCCAAGAGCGTTGCCTACTGAGTGAATTAGTGGTAGGAGACACTGAAGCCTCTTTGCTCTTGGCCTCCCTCCCTACATGACTGTTAATTTGTGTGTACTTTGTATTTTTTTTTTATGAAGCTGTATTTGGTTTTTTATATGGCCCAGCAGAATTTTCGGAGTTATGTAAGTCAGGGCATGTACCTTGGCCCTCGTGTTATAACAGGCTTTCAAGGTTGGCCATGTAATAGGACTGTAATTCTGCCTCATTATGCAGAAAATATTAGTCATTTCATAAGGCTGGGGTTTTTCAGTGGGTATACTTGGCTTTGTCATACTATAAAATTTAGTCTCTGTGCATATGAGAACAACAGTGAGGTGATTGCTCACCCCAGCTTTCTTAAGGCTTGTCGAGGTGTATACTTAGCTGTATTTTTAACAATATTTTTAACTGGAGGGTGATTGGGAGTCTTCACAAACTGTTTTCTCTGAAAAATACATGTGAATTGTCTGCATTCTTAATCTTGTAGAAATTAAGGTTTTTACAAACTACATCATAGGGTGTAACTAACTGTTTTGTGAAGGTTATTTATAAACTGTTTTCTATATTTTGTATGGGCATTGCTTCTACTTTAAAATCTTGTATTGTCAAGCCAGCTAGTACATGCAGTTTCTGCCTGCTCGGCAGACTTTGAGCTTCAGCTCTTGTTTTCCTTTGCAATTACAGTGCAATATAGTATTAAAAAAAGAGGGCAAAAAACACCCCCAAAACCCAACTAACCCCAGACTCCAGCACCTTCCTAGTTTATTTTTTTAGCATGTCCTGAGGTTACTTGTCCCTTCAATTCAGTTGCAGGTAGTCCACAGAGAATCCTTTATTAATGTGAGCTTAAGATGTGCCTACTTTGAACATCACTTGCAGCGAAAAGAGTTAGTTCATTTTACCTGTGATTAGTATTTCCCTAAAGTAGAGCTTGCTTTACTCCAGTGATTTCAGTCCTTTGGTGAAGTGATGCAGGAGTTAGTTGTCCATGCAGTGAATGGGAACGGGTTTCTCTTTAGTAAATCGCTTTCTGGGTAAGGCTGATTTCTGTGCTGCAGCACGTTTCTAGGCGGCATGTTTCTGTTAAACAGATTAATATACGAATGTGTTTCAGCAGAGTTTATGCAGTACACCAGAAAAGAGCAAGTGTTGATTAATATGAATAAGATCATGAGCTCCTCACTCATGAACCGTTTTTCCTTCTGTACCTGAACAAATCTTCCTTTTAGGAGAACTTTCTTTTTGATTGTTGACATTCACTTCTTACCCTGGCCAAGCGAAAATGCCAGATTTCAGTTGGATCTTGGTGAAATTTATTTTCACCTTTTTTTCTGAACAGCATTTCTCCCAATACAGTTGCCACTGTTCAGACTATATGAAGGACACATTCAGTCACTGAAACAAGCTGGCTTTACATGGGCTCCTAGGAAAAGCTTTGTGCAGATGGCCTTGAGTTTGGGCTCTTTGTTCTTGCAGATCATTATTTGTTGTATTGATTGTTTATGCCATGTGTTTATCCTGGCATCATTTTTGAAAGGGCTGCTGTTGTGCAGCAGTGCACAGAGTGTCCATTCACGGGGTAAATGATTGCTGTCAGTCAACTGGGGAAGAGCTGCTGGTGCACTGGGCATGGTGCGCTCACCCTGCCAAAGTGGGTCAGGTCCCATGCACTGGGGTGTTTTCAGTAGCGTTGGTCACATTAACTGCAGTGTTGCTGGTACTCAGACCTCCATGCGTGCAGAACAGATAGCCTCTCACCCAGGAAAAAAAGAGTTCAAGTTGACAAGGTAGATGGTGCTGATCGGCCACAGGGTGTGAACAACACTGATTTGTAAAGGACTGGACCCTGTTATTTCCTTATCCCTTTATTTTCCCACACTTGTCCTTCCTAAGCCACCTTGATTCCTTCCTTTCCCCTTCCCTAAAGATCCCATAGCAACTCTTACCATCCCAAGTTGCTCTTCCTTGTGTCTCAGTAGGTGTTTAAGCCCCATATGCAGTAACAGCCCTCAGTCTGTGAGGTGCTTTGGATAGCCCTTCCATTTGCTCAGTGATGTGTGGTCATGGGGCTGATGATTCTCCTGGGACAGCCAGTATTTGGGTTCTCCACTCACTGCTGGTCCTCTGTATGCTTTTACATGTGAGGATGAGTCTCTACCATATCACCTAAACATTTTTTACCTAGTTAAGCATATTGGATAAGAATCTTTTCTGTATGTTATAGAGAACAGCAAAAATGCACCATGAGTGCTCTTTGTTGACTTGTGTGCTCTCTGTGTTGTGTCTCAGCAATCCAAGTGAAAGTATTGAAAGAATTTCAGTGCCAGCAGCATTCACCTCCCCTCTCCTTCTGCCCTGGAGGTGGGGGGGAGAACATTTTGGTGAGATACTGTCGAACTATAAGTATTATTATGTCCAAGAGCAAGATTCCTTACTGAGCAATGTGAACTAAAGGCCGAATATTATAATATCCCATGAAATTCTTTTTCTTAAGTCATTGTCCTTCATGATAGGGCTTTAACTTCCACTTGATTCCTGCTCTAATGTCTAAAATCTGTCAGGCAGTCCTCAGTCTATGTTAACATTTAAAGTTGTTATTAAAAGTTTACCAGTATTGCTTTTTAAAAGAATGCCTGAATCTTTAATATAACAGTATTAAGTGTGGCTGTCCAAATTAAAGCAGTGTTTGCTTGCCCTTTGTCGTCTAAATAAACAGACATATCTCTTCTTTTTTTCCCTCCCCAGAATTAGTTAGTACAATGTTTGTTTCAAACACGTAGCTTGCTGTTGTCAAAGTTTTCAGCAGGTGCAAAAATAAAGTGCAGCAAATGTTGCTGCAAAAACCCAAATCTTTCTTCTACTTCAGCAGATGTAGAGTGGGAAGAGTCAAGTAAATGAGAAATCAGTGTGATGAAATGAAATTTATGCCATATTTCAAACTTGACATCATTGGTTTAGGTCTGAAGTGAAAACAAATGAAAACAGCAATCATGAAGTGAAAACTACTGCCCCAAAGTACATGAACGTTTTTGAGTTATCTTAGTAAGGATTTGTGAGGTTCTTTGTTTGTTTGTTTAAAGGGAGGGATCTTGAAGTCTTCTTCAAGCTTTTCTTCCTCCTTCTATTGCCTTCTGCACTTTGCCCACTTGTTTTCATGAATAACAAGGCACTCCTACCACACAACATTAACTCTTGCTCAATTTTTTCTTATATTTGCTTTCTTCTGCATATTAATGGCGTTGAAACGTGTGGTTTATGCAGTGCTGGGTATGGCATGTTTGGCTGTTGACTCTGGTTGCCTGGAATACATTTGAGTGCTGACTTAGGAGAGGGGAGACACACACAGTGATGGAGGAGCTGCTTAAGCACCACATTTCCATCTGCCTAGTTTCTAGAAAAACATCCCTATTTGGATTAATAAATGCAGGAAATAAGACCAATTATATGTCAACAATCTAAGAAAAATGGAATAATGAAGCTTTTGGGATTGGCTTTTTCCTTTTTTGCTGGCCTTTCACAACTGTTTCCTGATGGGTAGTAAGGATTGTGGCTACATGACACCTACAACTCAAAACAGAGTCTGAATTCATAAATATTTTATGATATATTAAATCACCATTTGTGCTTATCTGCTGATAGACGCTCTACACGTCAGAACTTGCCCAAGCCAGTCCTATGGGCCTATGGGAAAATCCTTACGGGCCAGTGTCAAAGATACAACACTGAAGCTTAAAAATAGACATTCGCTCCTCAAAAGGAATTTGCTGCTCTTCCAAATATGTTACTCTCTGAGTCATGCTCTTATACACACATGCGGTGACCTCATCTTTACTGGATAGAGTTGAAGCTGTTCAGATAATTTGCGTTAATTTCACCTCCATCAGATGTAAAGAATGTGAATGCATACACATGTATTCATGCACACACTTCTAAACCCATCAAGCTGTTGCTCAGAACACAGTATGTTTGTCATTAAAATAGGTGAAACTACTATATGTAGTTTCTGTATGCAGAGAGTTGTGCTAGCTGTACTTTTAAATTAATGTGTCAATGTCAGGAATGAAGCAGTTCAATGTAAAGTTGCTCTAAACTTTAAGATCCAAGTCTTTTTAAGGCTTACTGGATAAGCCTTTTATTTCAAACTTTTATTTGCTATACCTCTGCTTGCATATACAAATATGATATTCTGTTGCCTTTTTGTGATGACTAAAAATGATAAAAAATAGCACTCATTACTTTGGATTATCTAGATTGTCAGCCAGATAATTTTGGTGTGTCTTAATTGTTGATTTTAGTGCTTGAAATAATGAGTGGTATAAAACCAGATCTCAAATTCTCAGAATTCAATACAGTTCACTTAGTGATGTTTTAAACTTCTGGTCAGTCTGAAACAAGTGCAAAGTGTAGGTTTTGTACTTGTATTCCACAGCTTGAACTGTCAGAAGAAAATCAATCAATAAATAAGATTTCTTCAGAGAATCTATAAAAACTTTATCTGAGTCTTTCAAAATTGTTGATCAGGTTTTAGATCTGAGTGAAGAATTGATGATCCTGTAATGCCTTATTTTATATGTATCACTTTGTGGTAGCAATAGCTTTTCTTCGGATTATCCCAAATTCTGTTTGATTCTCTTAATCCCTGTGTGGAAGTCATTGTCTAGAGCTGTACATTAAAGAACTTGATGTTTTGGTTTTCTCATGTGCTTTTAGGTGAGTTGTGTAACCTCATAACGCTGGATGTAGCGCACAATCAGCTTGAACATCTTCCAGAAGAGATTGGAAGCTGCACGCAAATCACCAACCTTGACTTGCAGCACAATGAGCTCTTGGACCTGCCAGAAACCATAGGTATGTGAAGAGACTGGAGAAGAGAAAATAAGACACACTTTCAAATGATTAAGTAGGAGAAACAAATTTAAGAATGGGCATTTGGTTGGTGACTGTAGAATGACTGGTGCTGTTCAGCTCAAGGTATCTTCACACTTGAGATTAAAAGCAAGGTGTGTGTGTGTTATCTTAAATGTAGTTTGCAAGCTCTCTGAATTACATTATTAAATCTAGCTGTGCTGTGGAGTGTGGCATCATCTAAGAACGAGAGTTGCAAGGGAAAAAATTCCGTCACTTCTAACTGATTTGAGGTGGTCTGTGGTTATGAGTAAATGTCTACAGCTTGTCTGACGATTTTGTAATGAAACTGAGCATATAAAGGAATAAAAGGCTAAAAGATTCATAATTGAAGAGTAATAATTTGGCAGATAGTTTTAACTAACAGCTTTGAAAGAAAAATAGAACTAAAAAGATAAAGGTTTTAAATGAATTATGTGTATTTTATGCTCTTTAGTAGAAAAAAAAGAATTTAAGTCCACAAAATTATCATACTCTAATACAATAAAATACAGGGGGTTTGCAACTGAGATGGGGAATAATGGACTGAAATAAATACTCCCGTGGTTGGTTTCGGAATCCCATATAGGATGAAACAGCAAAATATGACTTTTGCTATTTAATTAAATCAGTTTTAAACAGATGGCAGAAAAAAGATGCATGCTGTGATTTAGAGAGATGGAAAACCGAGGCCATCATGATTTTAAGCTCTTATTTGTCACCAGAATGTACTCAGAAGAATGAGCATTATCACTTAAGCACTATTTAATGTTGAACATTTTGTTATGTACTTTAACGCATAGTAAAGTGAGCAGGAGAGTGAGGAACCACTTAACAACACTCTTCAGCTTTCTTCTAGCAGTAAGTTGTTGAGCGTGGAGTTACTGTGGCTTTTTGTTTGGAAAGTTTGACCTGAACAGCGTGTACGTTGATGAAGTATTCACTGGAGCTAAACTTCCTGGATTGATGATATTTTTAAACTCTGGAGATCCCACTCCATCTGGAATTTGCATCTAACCTACACAATTCATAAGCCCAGCCTTGAATTTTGAGGCTAATTTGTAAATCTGATTGGAAGTTGTTTTCCATAAAACTTGCGTGTAGTTTACATGTCATATTTAGAAAGTGAGTTCTTTGGGTAAACTGCAGATTTTGGGAAAATTTCAGTAACCAAGTGTGAGATTTCCCTTGTCAGGGCTTATAGATCACTACTGTTGATTCTTGTGCAGAATAGCAGCACAATTACTAAGTTGTTTAGTAACTGGCAGTCGCTGAGCTGCTCAGAGGACCACAAAAATCTTACTTACAATATGCTGCAATGTTGTGCTTACAGGGAAAAGGTCTTTGGGTAGGAGAGGCACAAAGTTACTCAGGCAGTTAAGTCGTTCGTGATAGGAAATTGCTGACTATGCAATCAAGGTAGTTTGGACTCATCTATTTCTTCAGAAAGTTATTGTAAGCTTAGGTGGTTTCTGTTGAGTCAGGTTCATACCTGGTTGGACTGGCTTTCTGCCATTTTCTTTGTTTTGTTTTTCCATTGCATTGTCTTTATACTGTTTTGAAGTTAGTTATTTTAAAATGCATATAGCTATCTCTTTACATGCATATCTGAGTTGAATATCAATGCTATATAGCACACCAAACCACCAAAGACAGATGAATAATGGTAAGATGCAGTAGTGTGCCTTTGTGTCTTAACCTTACACTGGTTCAGTTTTTGCTGCACTGGAAAATACCTGTTGTTTGTATTGACCAATGTGTAGTAGCTGAGCATTTCTGCTTAGAGAATGACCTAAAATCAGAAATTGGTATTTGTACTACATATACTTCACAAAGAGCCAGCATTGAATACTGAAAGGAAAAAACTTAAACTCCAGCTTAAATGATAATGATCAGCCTACATTTATGCACGTTACAGAAAAGGCAGCTGTAGCCAGTTCAGCAACATTGGCTTTATTTCTTAGTCATCACAGTTTTGGTTCAACATGAAAGCAAGTTGTGGCTTGATTTTTAGATTACAGCTTGCTTTGTGGTTAGGATTGTTCAACAAGAGACGTTGAGTACTGAGAAGGACCCAGCGAGTAAATGGCGCGTGGCCGCTCGGCGTGTGTCGCTTGGCAGCTGCAGGATGGCCTCTCCTGCCTCACCATCTCTCCTTCCAGTTTCTGTCTTTTCCCTGCTCATGGGTATCTACCTGGTGTTTGGCACAACTGGCTTTTCTTTCAACATTTGCATGCTGCCAGGTTTCAGTACGCTTAGTATATAAGTGCCGTTAATGTTTCCCCAGTTCAGTCAAACTGGGGTGGGGGTTGCAGACCGGGTACAAAAAAGACCCAAGTGCATTTGCTCATTATAAATATTTAATGTACTGTGAGCCTCTTGTTATGGAACAGACTTTCCATTACTACCAGGTCTGTCCCCTCCTCCCCATGGACACTCTTCTGATGGAGGCCTCTTTTTTTCTAATTGAAGGATATTTCTGTCAAGCTGCTTTGAAAAACATCCCTCTTCATTTTCTGTTTCTCCCTCCCTTCAAAAAAAGAGTCCGACTTCCCCCCCATTTCCCCAAAAAACCCACTGGAAAACTGTGTCTTAAATTCACTGCTGGACTATCTAACCAAGTTTTGGGTTTACCACAGAAAGATTTCTGAATCTACCAATTAAAAATAAGAAAAAAATCATGTTTTCTAACTTAACAGTGCTGTAGTGAAATGTGCTGGAGCTGTGAGGAAGGGATGTTGGAGGGTGACATGCAGGGGAGTGGCAGGGAAGGGATTATACATCAGCAGTGATTACAGAGGTAGCAGAGCCAATATAGCCACCCTGTAAAAATACAAAGTTCTTGTTTCAACTAACACTGTATAAGCATGCTTTCATGCAGTAACAAATGTCGATTTTAGATATTAGTTGTCAGGAAGTGACCTAATGTCTTGCTTTATAGATATTGGCTTAATACATTCATATCTGTATTTCTGTTGATTGAAAATTATAAAGTACTTTGTATATTAGATCACTTCCTGTAAGAAAAATGAGCTTTGTGGAATGGCTTAGCACATTCCAAGAGTCGTAAGTCTAGAATCAAAATCATAGTTTGATCTTAGCTACTTAGTGTTTTAATTGCAGATGCCCCCCTCTCTCCCCCATCGTAGCTTTTTTTCAAGGGGGCATTATGAGCTGCTTTTATATACACAATGTCTTATCTCTGTATGCTTAGTTGGCACAGTAATATTTCCAAAAGGATGTATAAAAGAAGGTGAAGAACATACTATTTATATTAAAATTAATAATTGGACTTTTGAGACAGAGAGAAGGCAAATTTTGGGTGGAGTAAAGTGTTTCTTTGGATTACAGGCTAGCTTAGACATTTTCATGCTGCAAATACCACATGGTGAATGTTCCCTCTTTGAACTTTTAATTTTAGAGTTCTGTACAAATGTGTTCACAATTTCTTGTTTGAAAGCACAGAAACACTTATTTGAGAAAGTAACTCAATAGGAACAGCATAACAACTTTATAAAAAAATCAGATTCTTCATCTATTCTGTAATTTTCTACTTTTGTGTGTGTACGTGTGCAGTTTGCTTATAGTCAAATGTGCCATATTCATGGACATTTAAGGCAGCAGACATTTTAATAAGAAAAAGAATAGTCAGTTGTAAATGTTCCAAAATGACGCTTTAAAAGCACAAAAAATCCTGTCACTGGACACGCTTTCCAGTGTCTGACATGGCAGTGTTCCTAAGAGATGGTTAGGAAAATGAGAGGCATATTGAAAGCCCTGTGCTCTACTCTCACCCTTCGCTGTGGCATATTAGCTCAGAAGTTGAAAGCAACCACACTCATGAAAGCAAATATTATCTGGAATAGCTTTACCATTTTTGCTAGTTGAAATTGTGTTACAAACTGGGCTTCTAACCTGTTTAGCCCCAGTGTATATCTGAAAGCACTGCTGTACTTTTAAAGCATATAATTGGTATCAAAACCATGAAGCATCGTGACCAGAACTGCCTATATCTAATTGATACAGCTTAGGTTGTACAAATTGTGGTTGAGAGCTTTAAGTCCCTGAAAGTCCTAGGAAAGATGTGTCTGTAGAAAAGTGGAACTACTTTTAAATGCTATTCTAAGTTTAGCAGGCTTAGCAAAACTGAAGAAGTCTTAACTCTGAGATGTTTGACAAATAGTCCTGATGAGACCCAGCAAAGAACCTGCAGCTCTCTCAGTGCTCAGAGGTTATGTTCATATGTGACTGATAGATTTGATGGTAGTAATTACTCGTCATTCTGATGAGGCAAAGTGCATAGGCTCCTTCTTCAGCTTTGATAGCTATATTCATATTCTTAACAGTTAAGCACATAGTGCTTTGGTCTGTGAGTGTTCAGTGCTTTGCAGGCTCAAACCCGTTTCATAGGCTCACATCGGGAGACCTGGTCAGTGTTCAGTGCTTTGTCTGAAGCTTTGTTCTCGGGCTATGCTGTTAATGAAACATTTTTAATTAGATTCTGCTAGTATTGGGCAATTGCAATAGGCTCAGCCTTTATCTGGTGGAAAGCAGTTGCTCCCACTTCTGTTCTCACGTCTGGGTTATTATAAGCTTTTGCTGGTTCTCTTGGTGGTCTCATAAAGGGAATGAAGCTTCTGGTTCTTGTTGGTTTCAATTCTAGACTTAGTAAACATACAGCAATGAAATTGGCTAGAAAATAGTGAGTGGCCAGAGATGGTAAGTGGGAAGTGACTCCTCACTGCCTCCTCCGTCGGCATAAAGAGAGTGATGAAGCAAAGCTGTGAGGGCTCAACCTCAAAGTAATGAAAAGCAGACTGTACTGTGTGTTTTACACTTGGGTCTCAGTGTTTGCACAGGTTGCTGTAGATACTAAAAGCTCACAGGGCAATGTGACAATTATGCAGAAGAAAAATGTATCAGTTGCTTCTAAATTAAGGGATTCACTGAGACACGCACAGTTGGATCTTCCCCTGGCTCATGGGGAAGTTTCAGGGTGTGCTTTCCCCTTTTCTTAAGCTCTTCTTGTGGTACCTGCTGTTGGGCATTTTTTTCCAGGGAGAAGATACTGGGTGGATCTCTGGTCTGCGCACAATAATTGTCACATTCCTTAATGAGCTAAGTTTACAAATGTGTATTCATGTCTTATGTTTTATATTCTTATATAGTAGAATATATACTTATATATACTTCTTACATAGTAGAATATATAAGCAGACTTAGAAAAAAAGTGAAACACATCTATTAGGAAAGGATAATGCTTTTTCTGCATTGCCAGTTTGGTATAAACTGTTCTTACAATGTGATTTACATTTATATGAATCTTTAATTTCAGAGGAAGGTTTTAAATAGTCAGTTGGAAAGGCAAATAAGACTAGCAGTGAAAAATTCAATGCAATAAATTGTCATTGCTTTGTGTTCTTGTATGAAGTATGAATTAAGTAAAATGCAACACTTTAATTCATAGCCCCAAATACATCCCAGCTGTTGCTTTTGACTCTGTTGCAATGTGTTTTTGTGTTTTTGTATTATTTTCAGCTAATTAGAACTTCCCTTTTTGTTTTAACAAATCTTCATTGCAAGCCCAATATTATTAAATACATATGACTGTGATTCTTTAAAAGATAGACTTCTATTGGCTCATTCAGTCAGAGTTTATTGATTTGATGTGTATTTATGAAAATATTTTTCATTTTGGTTGGAATTCTGGTGAGATTAGGATGGGCACAATTTATTTTAGTGAATGTACATACACAGTAATTAGATACGGAGACTAATATGTACAGATACATTATAACTGCAGCTCAGCCTTTTCAGAATTATTGGTATACTGCAGAAAGAAAAAGCCCATAATCTTCCTTTATGTAAGAAGCAGGCACGAGGGAAGAGTGATTCAAAGGAACACATCAGAATCGAGACAAGCAGGTCTATTAGGTACATGCATTTTGATGAACGCATATTAAATGAAGTTGAATTTTCATAGCTTAGTTTCAGAAACATGTCACTAAGAGTTTTTGTGTTCTCTAGCCTTATGCAGGTGTTGTGTGTGGTGCGCGTCAGATACTTGAGCCTCTGTCACTCAAGTTTTGCCAGTATCTTGTGTGTATCTTTCCCACCTAGGCAGTCAGCTGTGATTATGGTCTTGAATCAGAGTTGAAAAAGAAATAGCTGCTGACATGGTTGTGCTTAATCTTGAAATGATGAGGGAAAACCTGCTTTTGGTTGGTACTGTTAGACTAAAAAGAGAGAGGAATTCTTTTGCTCTCTTCAGATGGCATTTAAGTCAGAGTGGTAGAGTTTAATTTTAAATTAATGTTAAAAAGCTTTCTAATAGATAATGTCTTCATTAGAATTCCTAGACTTTGTGCAAGGAGGATAATGCACTTTGGTTTGAGCAGGGCAAAAAATGATAGACCATGCTGACCCCTGTGAGTCTGAATCTGCCTCTTGTGCTGGCCTGGTGTATCAGGAGGTATTGGTGGCTAGAAAGAAAAATTAAAATCCACTAAAAATCACTTTACTCTGAAACTAATAAAATCCAGAGTTTGTGCTGTGTTCGGTTATACCTTTGTATTTGGAAGTGTAATTACACTTCATGCTTTGGCGTTGGTAGCAAAGATCAGGAGGGATTCTGCTATCTTCTGCAGTTTCTCTGAGTGGTTGCCTTCCCACACCCATCACCTTTCTGTCCCCATTCCAATTTTCCTAAAACATCAGCTTTTAGCCAGAGTTTATTAAACATTAGGGATATATCAGCTCTGTGGGTTATAGGGGGGGGTTTGACCTCTCAGGTGATTGATTGGTAACGCAAGTTTACGTTCATACAAATGGATAGGCTTTGGTTTAGGAAGGAGTTGCCCCCAGATCAGATGATTAATGACTGTGGGATTTTCTTCTGCTTTCTCTGCAACATGCTCACTGAGATCACCTTCAGGATGTCTTGCTGGACCAGTCACTTTGTGCTATCACAGTCTTGGCCATTAGTGGATATCATCTTTGCTTGTGGAATGCAGCTGAAGGTTAAACCTGTTTATCTGAAACCTTTGGTTTTACTCGTCAGCTATCAGGGGGAATGGTTTGCTTTCTGACAAGTGATTAGATTAAACAGGTCTACAGCTCCTTTCACCTAGAAATCTGTGAAACTGTTCAACCGTTGTCATGGAGTATGGCCAACATCTGGAAAAACTAGTCCATAGTAAGTACAAAGTGTGATACAGGCATATTCTGGCTTACAGCTAATTTAGACTGGGAGCGCTGTTGAAATATTTGAAGCAATGTTACTTCTATCCATAGCTGACAATCTCTGGCTTCTCTAGTCTCTTCTATACAATTTTAAACTCTTTCAAGGCCCTTAGGTTCCATCTGCTTTGTAACATATTCATTGAAGCTCTTTTGGCTTTTTCTTCCGTATTGTCGTCTTTGTTATTCTCACTGAGAGATTAATGCAATGTCCTGTATTAAGCTTAATGCATGTATGTTCTTTTTAAAAGTGACATCAAGATTTTTGGGCTTTTTTCAATTTTTCAAAGAAATTTTGGATGTACCTCTTGCTTTCCTTGTGTTAGAAATGACATCTGGTACCTTTTGTATGCAAAGCAGCATTTTTGTCTGTCTTAGAGGAAGATCCTTTTGTGAATTAAGTGAACTGCGCTCTATGAGGTAATGTATGGTCATGTAAAACATGCTCTTTAATAGGTGTAAAGTTGCGTAAAGTTTAGCCAAATCAATATCTAAGACTACTTACAGAAGTTAAACGATCAGAAATACTTAATAGTACCATGTTGTTTGTCACAAGTTCTTGTAATTACAATCTTACGGGGTTTTCGTTTGCACAGTTCTTATAAATCCAACTCGTGTGTTTAACATTATATGCAGAAGAGTTTTCTCTAATGAACAGATTTTAAATTGATCTGATGCTTCTGGTTTATTTAGGAGAAAGCAACTGCTCCAATAGCAAACTCACTTGATGAACTAAGTTCTATAAAACAGACTAATTATTCCATCTTTTAGTAGTGATGCAGTAACATTTCCCACTAAATAAATGACCCTTCATTGAAGGATAGGGAACGTGAAGGATTATTTTTTAACTAAGGGAGGGAAAGGAAGAGATGTGGTAAATCTCAGAAGAAAAGAACATTTTTCACTCCCTTTAGAACGCACTGGTAGGACTTTGAATTATTGGATATATTTATATTATTCAACATTCCAGTTCCTTTTTCTCTTGATTTTGAAATATTGAAAGGGGTGTATTGCTCCTACTTGGAGTTCAGGTGGTCTTTTTAAAAGTGTGTTTTTGTAGGCATAGTTTCCTGCTTTATTTCCAGTCTTCCCTTTGTTTTGGGATTGGCAAACACCTTTTTATTCTTTGACTAATATTTTTGAGGTACCCTTAATAAAGAATTTAATTTAAACCATCTATTTAGAGTCTCTCTTATAGCAAGAGAGTTTGTTTCTGGATTTGCATGCTTCCAAGTATTTTTAGTTCATTTCTGTGTAAATTAAACAGCTAACCCAGAGAGAGACATGCAGTCACTCCAGTGAAGCGTTGCTTCAAACCTGAGAGCTGGGCAAAGTGGAGCTCACTCATGAGGATCAGTACATTTACTGCTGAGAAAACGGACCTGAAACAAGGTGGCTTATCCCCAGGAGTGACTGTTCATGCCAAAAGTTGAACTAAAACAATTATGCGGTATCTTTCTTAGGCCTGGCGTAAGTTTAGGGCTTAGTTAGGCTTTAGTGTTTTTAGAAGTACGAGCGGATGGGGTAGTTGAGTTTACAAGGGTTTCATTTCAGTGCACTCCCTAAGAAAACAAGTTAGAAGGGGTTTTGCTTGTTGCTTTTCCTTCTAGAAGCTGCTTTTCAGTTGTGGTTATCAAACTGTCATGTTCATGAACATTGAGTGCTGCATTTTCTGAGTCACTCAGCCTGCAAGGGGCTGGTTTTAGAGGAACTGCTGAGGTACAGTTTCAGTGACAAAAGTACAACCGCAGATGATCCTGATGACTTTGGTGATCAGTTCTTACCTTCCTTCCCTTATTTCTTAGACTTAACCTGGCAGCACGTCAGTGAAGTACCTAACATGGTGCCATCTCAGAAATCAGTAGCTGAACTGGTGAAGATGGAGATGAGTGCAGGCACTGTAAAGTGTGATAAGGAGTGATACTCCCAATACGAGTATCAGCTGGGGGAGCTGTAAATTACAGTTATGCAGTGTACCAGGTGTGCTATTTAGCCACTTGTAACAGTTCCTGTTACTAACTGGAGATTGTCACTCCATAGTCAGAGATGCAGTGAAGAGGCAGGAGCATGTTAGCCAGCTGCCTGGTGGCTGGCCTATGGACCATGAGGCGAATGGAGCCTGGTGAACCATGAGGGAGACCTTAGAGCAGCTTCCAGTACTTAAGGGGAGGCTACAATAAATATAGAGAGGGACTTTTTACAAGGGCATGTAGTGATAGGACAAGGGGGAATGGCTTTAAACTGACAGAGAGGAAGTTTAGATTAGATAAAAGGAAGAAGCTCTTCCCTGTGAGCGTGCTGAGGCTCTGGCACAGGGTGCCCAGAGAAGCTGGGGCTGCCCCATCCCTGGCAGTGTTCAAGGCCAGGTTGGACACAGGGGCTTGGAGCACCCTGCTCTAGTGGAAGGGTGCCCTGCCTGTGGCAGGGAGTTGGAGCTGGGTGAGCTTTATGGTCCTTTCCAACCCAAACCATCCTATGATTCTATGAAATATTATCATCATTGTGCTGAGTCCTTTTTCAAATAAAAAAGAAAAAAAGGAGGTAAGTTTTAACACGTTAAGCAGAGGGAAAAGCTCTAAGGGATCATTCTTAGATGGTGATTTTGCGAGGAGGAGACTCAAGATCTGTGTTTTCCAGCATGTGAAGATAAAAACTGATAGAGGTTTCTCACCATGATGTGTTCACAAGTTCACAATGAGGTGTGAATATGAACTCTGATGAGGTTGAAAAGGTGTCTGAGTCTTTCTGACAGAAGACTAAATGGCAATAAACTTGCTATAAATAAATTCTGGCTTGAAATGAAAAGGCAGCCCGTACTGCCTGCATCAGCTGGGTGCAGGACAGCCCTTTCAGGAGCACTGGGAAAGGTGCTACTGATGAAGCTCCAGCTGAAATCTTGCTGCTTTTATTCTCAGGAATAACTGTATTTAGTGCTGTGGTGTGTAAAACAGTCACGGGGAATGTGGTACACAGGATGTCTCTTCCGTTATGCTTCTGCATGCTTTTCCCATGGAGGAGAAAGATAACGAGGAGAGAAACAGTGAGAAAGTTCTATTGAGAAATGCTATTTATGATAAAACAAATTTACTGGGAGCTGCCTCTTTTCTGATAATGCCATGAGGATAACCAACGTGTGTCATTCTCTCCTGGAAAATTGTGGTACAGTTTGACTCTCTCTAATGGCTGCCTTGTTTCATCTCTCTGAAATGCCACATTGCTGGTAGGAAGAAAGCCATATACATACAACCTGTGCTCACAATCTGGGAACTGGCACAGCGACGTTGTATTGCTAAGCAACAGTTGGCATCGTGCTGTCTGCTAGAGCTGTTCCCTGTTCGTCCTCATTGCCTGAAAAATCCATGCTGGCATCTAGCTCAAGGTTTCAGTAGTGAAAAGAATAGTAGACTGGTATTTTGTGTGCAGTTTGTTTTGTTAGTAAAGCACTCAATAATTCAGAGAAATGCAGTCAGGACGTACTCTGTTCATCCCTAGAATGACGGTTCCTGATGATCTTGCTGCCTTGCAATAGGATGTCTTATCCTGTGAAGTAAGGCCAGTTTCCCATAAGGCCAGCAGTGCCAGATCTCACCAAACACAGCATGAAATAGCTACGTTATGTACAAACATGCATCTTTATACTAGTGGATTGTAGGATCGAAATAGGGCTTAATTAACTGTTTAGTGTGCGTATGCACTGTAGAATTTAACCTCAAAAGTTTAAGAGCAATATTGATAGCCCTGGGCTTTAAATGCTTTTTTGTTGTTAAGGGAAGACTTTCTTTGCCATTTCTGCAACAGCTGATTGTGTACTTGCTCAGAAAGAAAGCACTTTCAAATATAAATGAAAATCCCAGTGGGAGGTACTACTAGTTAGGGAACTCTGGGTGCCTACCTGCTCGTTTAACTTTTGTTTAGTTATTTGTGATACTAAGTGAAATATGTTCCTAAGTGTGTTACCTAAATATCAGATGTGAACTGAAAATTCATCTTTTATTTCTTGTTTTGTAAGACCTGGATAATTTTTGTTTTATATAAGGGTTTTTTGTTTGGCTGTTTTGTGCAGCATTGTTTGTTTATGGTTGGGGTTTTCTGTTTGGTTGTTTTTATACTTTTGCTGCTCGTGTGAATCTCTATCCTAGTAGCTACAGAGACTCATACAACAGTCCCAATTTGCAGTTTTTCCTAGCTGTGTCCCCAGCTACTTAGTGATTTAGGGTCATTCTTACAGTATATTTTGACCAGTTGTCTTGGTATATTTTGACCAAGTTCAGGAAAGAGTTATTTTGCCACTTCCCTTGTCGAGACTTTTCCACTGTCTGCCAGATCCCGCTGTGGCATTTGTAGTAATTCTCATTCTCCATTTCTTTTTATTTTGTTTCATCCTTGGCTTCCAAGCAAATACTTGATACACTACATTTGCTTCTTCCTTTGCTGTGTTCCAGTAGCCTTTGTATAAGTACTTATCCATAGATGTTAATACAGCCTTCATTTAATGAGTAGTTAGACTTGTACCGTATTAAACTCCTGTCATCATTTTAAGTTGTTTCTGATTATTCTTGCTACCATTTGTTAAATCTTATGTTTCTTTTCCAGTGTCTCTTTCTGGTACTTCAGTTTGCAGAACAAATGTGTTGTACCACGAGTGGTTGTAAAAATCAGTGCAGAATAGCAAATGTTTTGCAAGGAACTAATTGTGTGAATCTGTTCAGAGGCTCCACCAGTGCAATGTACACACGTGCACAGACACATTTTCTGATCATAGGGATGAGTCAGAAGACAAAGCACTGTTACTATTTGCGAGTATTTGGCAGTTAACTTTTCAGTGAAATTCCAGGTCCTGTGCCCTGCAGGAGAGTCTAAATGCCCCAGCACCATGTAGTTCAAAGACATCCTTAAGCAGTTGACTTTGGTCTCGAGAACTTGTTAAATGGTAAAAGGCAGAGCCAAAGGCAGCTTCAGATACAAAATTTTCAAGTTGCAAGTTTCCCCCAGGCCATCGCTTTTTAATGCCTTTGTTGCTTTTGGAGGATGGTAAAGAGTTTCCCCCACCCAGAGGAAATTGTTTTGCCAGGACCAGAGCTGTGCAATGTATGCCCAAGTCTGGTAATACGAGTCACGACATTGAATGATGCTGTCTTTAATTTTAAAAAGTCACTTTGGGGACATTTGGAAAATGATAGAGCTTTTTCATGCTAGAAAGATCAGGATAGAAGGACTTCTACAATAGGACTTAAGTCTTGCTTGCTTACCATATTGTTCATAACTTATGAAGAATATTTAATGTGCACAATCTACTTCTGCATGGCTGACTTGAGCATTGGAAGGCGCTGTAATCTGTGTGCCTCTTGTTTTGGGATGGTAGCTCCATTTCACCATGTGAAAATGTTTGAAGTGGAGTGTGACACAGCAGAAGATTCGGAAGTCAAACCTTGTTCTTTGCCTTTGTGTTAATGATATATTAATACCTGTTTCCTACCTGTAGGAAATCTGTCCAGTCTAAGTCGTCTTGGCCTGAGGTACAATAGGCTGTCAGCAATTCCGAAGTCTTTAGCAAAGTGCAGTGAACTTGATGAACTGAACCTGGAGAATAACAACATCTCTACTTTACCAGAGGTGAGAATTAGAGGGAGTGGACTGGGGAGGGAAGGTTGTTGTAAGGCATTGGTGTGTTGTAGAGGGGTTGGAACATGTGAAATTACTCTGTTTCATGGAGGTGGGGAAGAAGTAGATAAATGAAAAATGGGATATCTTTTTCTCCATCTAATGAAGCCAAGAATGACCTTTAAGAGAGTGTTGCAACTACCTGGTCTCAGCATTCTCATTTTAGTGTGGAAAAGCATGCTGCTGACAACCAATGTGATATCATCTGGCGACTCACTGACACACCTTCCATCAGTTATGGAAAATAAGAATTTGCATCGTTTTTCAGTTTCCAGTGACTCTGCGAGTAAAGAGAAATCCGTTCTTTTGCTTTGCTTTTCATAGCTACTACTGATTGTCTTAGCTTGGTCTCTCTTGCTTCCGGCTTAGCGGGGGACCAAGGAAAATGTCCATAGTTAGAAGTTCTGGAGCCACCTTGTCAGACTCTTCAATTAACACATTCCTTGAACAGAGTGCTTTGCTGGCTCTGGGGTGAAGAGGCAGAAGGTCCTAGTCCCCTTTGCATCTGTACAGTTTTGTGTATTCCTTCTCTAGTGTTGTCTGAAACATGCCCCTGCAGACTCCAGTTTCACAGTCCTGGGTAGCTAGTTGGTGACAGACCATTTTTTAAATACAGCTTTGATGTCTGCAGACTTGGAAACTTTAAACTGCTGGGTCATACCTTTAAACCTTTTTGTTTTCTTAATTTCTTGAGACTGTCAGGGCAGCAGAGTATGAGATGCTCATCTGTATACTGTATACTTTTGGTGCTAGTAAACATTTAGAGAAAAATGTTTACTTGAAGTATTAGTGCCTGGGAAGGATTGCATAAATCTGGTGTGATTTATTATTATTCTGGATATTTTTCTTCCATTGCTTTAGAATCTTTTGAGACGAAGACTTCAGGCCACAACACAGAGTTTCTATTCTGTTCTGTTTTAAAGATGGTCCAAACAGCTTTTCTAAACTGTCATCTCCACCTGCCCAAACTGTATAAATTAATAGTGTAAAATGAGTTAAAATGTTATCTAAAGAGGTATATAGGAAACTACAGATAGAAGGAAAAAGAATGCATTTGGAGTTAGGCAGAGTACTTGTAGTAACAAAATGCAGTAAGTACTTTCAGATAAATTTCTGAACTCGGCAGTAATAGACTGAAAACAGAGAATTTAATAAACGTTTAGGTAAAACTATCATTTAGAAAACTCTGCAGAGTGAAAGCCACCAGGCTGCTTTTAAGATGAGGGCTAAAGCTAGCCCACCCCACCCAGACATACTGTAAAAGCAACTATGGTATAATTACAGAAAACTAATGTGAGGGATGATTACTTGCTTTAAATATGTTCAGTAATAATACGAAACTCTTTGTGACTGCGCTGCCTTCTTCACGTGTATTTGCCAACAATATGTTAACACGTAAGCTGCTACCTTTCAGAAGTGTATAGTTTATACTGTAATCTGTTTAAACATTCTGTGCTATAACACAAAGAACTATATTTGTAGAAGAAACTTCTGAATTTCAAAACACAGCTGAAGCTGCTGACACAATGCCTAATAAATATTTTATCTTAAAAGGATGGGCTGGGAGAAGGCAGCACTGCCACAGCTCTCACAGATAGAAGAGCATTGTTCTCTTTGTACTGCCAAAGCTCTCTTGCTTTCCTTCAAATGTGTTTAATTACTCTAGGCGATTAGATTGTATTAGCTAACATATTTTTAATATTATTTGTATGGAAGCAGACTTCAAAAATGGCTTTTTGAAATGCCAAGATCCATCTGAAGCAATAAAGTGTTTTTGTAATAGAGCTCAGGGACTGCCTAACCCTAGGACAAAGAGTATCCGTTAATTAAAGTATAGCTAGAAGCAGTATTTCCTAATCAAAGATTATACTAGTTAATGATTAGGTTAGATTAATACTGATTTGAAGATCCATTATTTTATCTTTAGGGGGAAAATTGCTTCACTAATGTTTGCTGAGATGCCCGCAGAATTGTATGTCAGTGCTTAAAGTTTTAGCCATGACATGTAGACAAGTCCCTATTTGATCCTGATTTATTTACAATAATGTTAATTAACTATTTAGAAAAGTAGCCAAAGCTTTCCTGGTGAAACAGCAAAGCCATGTTCTTAAAGCTTTTACAGTGAATATAGCACCGAAATTGCCATCCAGAAATACTGACATTAGGAATATGGTTGGAATCATTATCTTGTTACCGCGCATTCCTGATTGCAGATGTTGCATTATTTATGGTATGTAATGCCATGCATAAATCTCCAGTTTCTATATTACTGAAGCAACTAGGGCTGAGTTCAAGTTAGCATAGTAATAAGCAAAGGTGACACTTCAGCAGTAATTTAGATCTTATTATTCATCTCCGCAGTTCCAGCAACGTGCTTGGCATGTACCTACCAGGTAAACTGAGACCTGTGCTGCTGAGATTTTAGAGTCTAATTAGATTGCGAAGTGAAATGAGACTCTGGATTCAATGGGCAACCATTGCTATCCAGTTTAACTCCAGACTTCTTGCTTTTCATTTCTGAAGAGGGAGGTGGAGGCAAGGTGGAGTAATAACTGTTTAGGAGTATTTTAAAAACATGGAAAGATTTTGGAATTTCCAAACCCTTCCCCTCCTATTCTTTTTCTCTGGCCTGTCCCATTATCTGAAACTGGTACAGACTAAAATGAAACTTCTACCAGGTATGATCACAATATAGATTTTAATTAAATTATCAAAGCTTTGTACTGGAAGTATCAAACGTCTGGTTGAAAAACAGTGCATGCAGTTGATACTTCTTTGGGCCCCACTTTCAGCTGTGAGCAGGCATCAGACCTGAACAGGCTGCATTTGGGTGGCGTTGGCCAAAGCCAGGACTGCTGCTCAGGATGGATGTGTTGCTGACAGTGCTCTTCAGAGCTGCCCAAGGTTTAGGAATGTATTATTAAAAAAATTCTTTCCAGAGGAGAAACGAGTTAAAAACCTCCTAAACTTGTGCTTCTAAATGTGATATGTTTGCTTTTTGGCAGTGTGTAAGGAGAAAGGGGGAAATAAGGTAACGCTGATTCCTGTGAGCAGAGGTTGTTGCTGATGGAAGTTTTATCAAATTTAACACTGGTTTGTGTGTTGCAACACTTACTTAGGGGATGGACTTGAGGGGGGAAAACATTTCTAATTAGACCCATGAGGGAAAAAAAGATGTATTCAAATAAATCTGTCCTAAGTTCCTGGGTGGTTTTCTTCTCTCTACAGGGTCTTTTATCCAGCCTTGTCAAACTGACTAGTTTAACACTGGCCAGGAACTGCTTCCAGTCCTATCCTGTGGGTGGCCCGTCCCAGTTCTCCACAATCTACTCTCTCAATATGGAGCACAACCGCATCAATAAAATCCCCTTTGGAATTTTCTCTAGAGCTAAAGTATTAAGTAAGCTGAACATGAAGGTGAGGCACAGAAACATGCTACTGTGTGTAAAATCAATGAGGAGCACTGTTTGCTGCTCCATGAATTCTGGCAAACTTAATGAATTTATCACACTGAAGTGGATACTGCTACTGTCATGTATAGAAACAAATCTGTATTAGTTTAAAAATGTACTACCAAGATGTTGTTATTTTGTGTTTGTTTTAGTTAAGCTTTTGTCACATTTGATGAAGTTTGAACAATGAAAGTAAGAAAGTTGGTTGCAAAGTTACTGAATATTCACATGGGACACAAGCATGTAGAGTAGCTTATTTTCCCCCCTCCCTCCTTCTACTGTTACAGTTTAGATTATGAACAAAATTATGTAAAATATCTTGAATATATTCTTTCAAAACTAAAGTTTAGAGATTTTTGGCAGTAGTTGTAAAGCACAGTGAAAAAGCCTTTCAGTGTGTGCTATGTACACTTAAAGAGAACTAGGGAAAAGAGATGATGTTTTTCTATGGATGGGTTAGTTTCAAGTTTAAAAAAAACTTATTCAAATTAAAGAAAATAATGTTTGTGCAGTAGCTAAGCTCAGCTACTGGTTTAGAATATCTTTTGATAGAAATGGATTCTTAATTTGCGTTAAGAACATTTTTTATCACATGCCTGTTTGTAAATTGGCATGTTTACCAGGACTTTGTATGACCTGGGTGGTTTTAGATTTGGTGGTGTTTACTCTAGATCAAATTTTGTATCAGCATTTTGAGCAGTTAGATGTTCAGGTTCGTTTCAGATACTTCTGTTTGTTTGTTCTTGAGTTTGAGTTTTTTGTTTGCTTTTCTTTTGTGTGCTTGGTTTGTTTTGGGTTGGGTTTTCTGGCTTTCTTGTTTGAGGGTTTTCTTTGTTTAGTAAACTCCATATATTTTTAGGATTCCAGCATTGCTGATAGCACCTTTGAAAGTTATGGTAAATTTTATTATATTTCCCTCCTCTCTCCCCATTGTATTCAGCAAAGAAAGGACAAAAAACCCATTTTAACTACTGAGGTGCATGGAATCTTGAGAACTGTGTACTTCTGATTTTTCTACTTCATTTTGGTAACACAGTCACTAGGTTACTCTAGGTATTTATTTATTGTGTTTGGAAGAATTAAGTATTTGGACAATTACCAATGTTTTATTCTTCTGATTTAATTATCGACTATTTTGTTATGAAACATTTTGTAAGCAATTTGTTTAATAACTCAGGTGCTTTGACAGCTTCTTGCAAGCGTGGACCCTAAATGTTTGATATGTTAAATCACAGGACAATCAGCTGACCTCTCTCCCCTTGGACTTTGGGACTTGGACTAGTATGGTAGAACTCAACTTAGCGACTAATCAGCTCACAAAAATCCCTGAGGATGTATCTGGGCTTGTTTCTCTTGAGGTGAGAAGAGAATAAATGAACAGCTAAGTGAATCTCTCTACTTCAGGTTTAAGCAATATTACTTTTGGGTCAAATAAAGCCAAATAAATATGTGTATGTCTGCTATTTAATTAGATGTGTTGCATCTGTATATGGTTATTATAACAGCTTTTTGAATGTTTTTCTTTAGGCTCTAGATGCATGTCTGTGCACAAAGGGCTAAGTACTTATATATTCTTAGCTATGTAGAAAGTTATTGTTGTCAATGCAACAGCACTGAACTCAGCTTGATTCCTGGAGAGACCAGCACGGAAACAGCAGGGATCAGAAAACCTTAATGAAATGGTCTACAGCCAGAGGTTACTTGAATGTAGCACCATGAACCCTGTAGGCAACTGGGTGGGAATTCTCAGCATTTGAGGGGGAAGAACTCATAGATTGAAACCATAAACTAAACTTGTTGTGTCCCTTATTCCTGTTTCTCAAGGTACCATGAGCAGAGACAAACTTAATTGCCTTGAAGGGACATGTAAAGATAGGGGTGCTGGTTCAGGCAGTTGAAGGGACTTTGTAGGCTCTGTGAGTTGCAGGGAAAATCTGTTAAAGTACAATAGCAAATGGCATATTTGAAACTGCAAATTCCCAGTGTGATTGCTGCTCTGAACAAGTAAGAATTCCTGTAGTTTGGGGCAAAAATTATATGGCAGGATAATAGCTATTTAGTGGCCCAGTTCCTTTTGAGTGAAGGCTGTGATTGACGTGACTGGGAGGTAAGTAACCTCTAAAAACTGGGTTTGCCGGTGGTCTGCCGGCTGCTGAAGCTGGAGAGCTGCATGGTTTGCAGACCCATTAGTGCTATTTTTCCCTGTAATTAAAGAATCAAATACAAAGAACTATTTGGGCAGTGTTTACACAAAAGTGAAGGTTCCCACAGCAGTGCTAAGTCAGCTGCGTTGCACGTAGGTAATATTTTCTGTTCCTGCCTTTGTTTCTTGATATGTGATTAAAACATTACTATTCTTACCATTCTGTGTTTAGTGTAGCGCATAAAGGAAGGCCACCAACATACTGCTTGTGCTTATGCTAAGACTTCTGCTTTATTCGTTATGATTTTTCACTTCAGTTTCAGCCTTGTTTTCTATTCTGTTCATGCCTTTGGTGTTTCCATATTACATAAAGCTAGTAAGAATTGGGATTGGTACAAGCCAGGCATTTGCAACCTTGGTTGGCTTAGCAGGGAGTTGTGTCTAGGGTGAGGGTCCTCACTGGGTGCTCTTTCACATCCTTGGCTTTCAATGTACCTTGTTAAATGACTAGGTAACAGGACTGTTTAATCAGTAATTAATTACCTTACTACTCACTATGCTGTCACAAGGCTTGATTAGTTTAAGGACTGCAAGACTTCTCTGGAGGAAAAAGTGTAACCCCTGTTAATTTGCTTATTACAAAGGACACATTTCTTGAGCCTAGGGTATTTATAATTCATATTAGAAAGGAGGAGAAAAACAAGATGGTAACACTGTAGTAGGGGCAGGTGTGTGATAAGAGACTGTTTTGGAAAACCAGTGGATACCTATGCCATGTTCTGCTTCAGTGCTCTGATCTGCATGTTTACTTGCTGCTGCTCCTAACTAAAGGGACACAGGGAGAAGAGGAAGTGTTATGCTTTTTAAGGAGAACTTGGCAAGCACAGCAAATAATGTAAAACTTGATTATGAGAGAGTTATAAGGAAGCATAATAAAATGATGGGGAAGTCCAGGAAGAAATTGTTTTTCTTTGGTCATTTGAAGAAATAAGGTGTTCTTTGGTTTTGCTCTGCATTTATTATTATGTAAAATAATATTTGAAAGAATTTTCTCATAAATCTATGTATTTGTATCATTAAAGACTTTTAAAAAAAAAAAAAAGATGCTAATCACCAAATTGATTTATTTAGTCTTTTCAGTTTGCTTCCATAATTTACATGTAGGCTAATCTTGGACTTAATTACTTGAAAGGTTAAAAAGATCCTGTCTTAACTTGTTATTTACTTACTGCCTAAAGTCTGTATTTGGTTGTTTGGAATTTTTTTTTTTAGGTTCTTATCCTGTCAAACAATCTCCTAAAGAAACTTCCCCATGGAATTGGAAATCTACGGAAACTCCGAGAGTTAGATCTAGAGGAAAACAAACTGGAATCCTTGCCAAATGAAATAGCTTACCTCAAGGATCTGCAGGTGAAACAATAATTGGCCAAGATAAACATCTTACGTCCTGTATTTACACCATGCTGATTTATTTGCAGTTAGTTGGATGGGGGAAAACTATTTGGGGCTGGACATAGAACCAAAGTTAAGATTCTTGTGCAACTTTATCATCCACACTAGTTCTTCCCCAGATTTATCAGTTAATACTGAACAAATTTTGAAGGTGTTTAACTCTTCGAAACTGTTTAGCTGTTGTACTATGAGTACAATAATGCCACAGGATTTCAGTCATGTTCATGAAAGCTTTTACATTTGGGCAGATGTTTTCCATATACTATTTTATTTTTGCATTCAGTGGTGCTGATAGAGGTCTGAAATGTTGATGAAGGGTAGAAATTTTTTTGTTCAAATGCTGGAGAGTAGAACTTATCAATATTTCAGTTATATATCTTATTATTTGCTGTCATTCGAAGCAAAAGTCATTAAGTTAATTTTCAAACTTGGTTTTTTTTTCCCTTAGAAATTGGTTCTGACCAATAATCAGTTGACCACCCTTCCCAGAGGTATCGGTCACCTTACCAATCTGACGCACCTTGGGCTTGGAGAGAATCTTCTCACACACCTTCCTGAGGAAATTGGTAAGGTTTTATGCAGTATGCCTGAGCCAAAGCACTTACTGACACGAGATGGGCATCTACTGTGCTATCAGTAGAAGCCACCACATTCATTTCAAACTTCTAGATATACATAACCTGATGTGAAGCATGTGCTACAGGAAGAGCACTGTAGCATATGATCTTTATCTTGCTGAACTGCAGTGAAACGCATGATCTAGCTTTTTTCAGTTCTGCAGAAAGCTGCTGAACACAAATGAACTTGGGAATGGTGAGATCCCTTTTCTCCAAGTTCTCCCACAGTATGTGTGTTATCAGTCACTCAACTTCATAAATGTTTTCTTGGAAAGAGAAAGGAAACGCATGGGTAATGCTCTAATTCCATGGTGTAGACAAAAACCTTGTGTAAGGTGTAGACAGCTGAAGTAAGTGTTTCTGTGCACACACTCCTGTTTATAGACCATAATACTGTTTTTCACCTTGATGAGATAAAGTGAAAGAGGAGGAAATCTACTGAAATAAAGGGAGAAATAGGATTATTTTTGTCTGCTTCTGACATTTAGAGTTAGTGGGATTCAGAGCATCTGAAACTCAGAGCCCATGTTTCCTAGTTGGTTGCAAGCGTGTAGGTCCAGAGCATGAGTATGAGCACTTACTTAAGTTAAAATCTTAAAGCTAGAGCTTATTATGGAGGAAAAAATGATGGGGGTAGCTACACAAAGCACATTGGTCAGAAGCAGTTATGTGCAGAGGGGGCATGGTCTGTATCTCCCAGCATCTTTAGTGAAGAGCCGTTACAACTGCTGCACATCTTGTATGTTCTCCCAGCATCTTTAGTGAAGAGCCGTTACAGCTGCTGCATATCTTGTATGCGCCTCAGTGAGAGAAGAGCCTAAAGCAGTCT